>NC_071123.1:12749166-13057500 GCF_024256425.1 Clarias gariepinus | reverse complement strand
GGTGACAGCACTTGGGGATTCCCAAAGACCTTGAGATTTTTTGGACTAACCATAATGTTTTTGTTATGATGGACTGTCTTTTCTCTTTATTTTACTGAGTGCTTCTTGCCATACTATAGATTTCTAAAAACAAGACTCATCTGGGTTAAATATTCCGATCCTTTATATGACTCACGAATCCTTCTCTTCATTTACTCGGATAAGTTGAGTCCTAAGTTATCTTGTTGCTAACAACAACAGACATAAATACAAACTGATAATTACACCCTTCTGTTGCTTTAAGTAGTTAGCTAGAAACTGTAGGAAAAAGGAGCTGACTGAGTTGTTTAAAAAACTTACTAGTCAGAAACCTGAGAGACTCAAAATAGCATGTACTGTTTCACCTGATTCATCCAAACCATTGGACTTGGCAAGTCCACCGGACTCGCAGTGCGGAGTGAAACAAATGGATCCGAGGGAGATTGTGATTTCAATCTGAAAATAATTTGACCTGTGTTGTAAAGTGTGTCTTGTAACTGGAATCATAGGTGTCTTCAAACTTTAGTCAGCCTGCCAATTTAAAGGGTGGAAAGTAATCGCTGTGTTGTTTAGTATTATGGAGTCAAGATTCAAAGAACTTTATTAATCCCAGGGGGAAATTGCTTATGCTAGGTTACAGTTGCAGATTTGTTAAAGATTTTTTATAAATTTTGACTTGAAATACGAGCATTGTCATGGTTTATGAGCACCGAGTATCATGTTTCACACATGCGCTTCTTGTTTTGACGCCAAGAATCACATGATCACAACTGAGCCAACGGTTTTTCTCTCTCTTGCCGTGTGGAATCGTCTCCCCTGCTGGGTCTTAGTGCTTGTCTCTTACTGGTATAATCAACATCCGTGCACGTGTGTACTGTTTACTATAACACTGTGACCCCGTGTGTGTGTAAAACATATTTTATTTTGTGTTCGGAAGGGCGTGTGTACAGCAAAAGAAACTCTTAATACAGAAGTTAAAAAGAAATTTTCTTCCTCATCGCGGTGTGTGTGCGCGCGTGCGTGTGAGTGTAAGTAGACACTGTGCCGGCTTTGTGTGTGTGTGTGTGTGTGTGTGTGTGTGTGTGTGAGAAACCTCCATTTACAAACACACACGTGCACAGAAATTAAGGCGAGACACACTCTGCTCTCTCTCTCTCGTTTCAAATCTTTTCAGAGGTTAAGTGCTGGTTTATTTGTTTGTTTGTTTACTTTACAACAGTGATTCTGTTAGTTCGGCTCACACGAGTGTCATTAGCGATTCATTTTCAGATAAAACAGTCTAGCAGGAGAGAGACGTTGATTTATGATCGCTGTTTACGGAAGTGTAGTCCAGTGCCGAAGATGCATTGTGGGTAATGCAGTCCGGTGTGTATGAACGCATATGCGAGATGTAAGTTAGGATATGGAGCCTAAGTTTTGTTCTTCAGTAGTTTTTTAGTTGGATTTAAGTGCAGGATCCACCCGAAAGTTTGTACTATAACCTGACAATGCAGAAAATAAAAGAACGGATATCGACCTGTTTGTCCATCTCATTACACAAGCATGAATTAAAGGGCTGTTACGCTGTCGCGAGCAACATAAAAAAAGCGGGGAAGCTTTAAAAATTTAGAGGAGAACAAATCTTTCCATTAATGTGTGTGTGTTTAAACGAGAGAAAAAAGTTTTAATGTGTAAGATGAGGAGGAGGAGACAGGAGGGGCTGAAAGCAAGAGTCTCCACTTACTCTAGCCTCACACACACACACAAGCATGCACACGCACACGTTTCCCGTTGTGTGCACAAAGAGAAACATTGAAAAGAAAACACTGAAAGGAAAACATTGAAAGGTAAAGTGCAGGTTAATTTGTTTTATTCTTACTTAATATTTTGTATAAATTATTTTTATGTATTTATTTTTTTGGGCTGTAGAACAAATAATTGAAGTTTCCATTATTTCTTATGGGAAAATTAAATTTGGTTTACGAGTGTTTTGAAATACCAGCCCACTTCCGGAACGAATTATGCTTGTCATCCAAGGTTACACTGTATATACTGTATATATATATATATATATATATATATATATATATATATATATATATATAAAGAGTTCTTAAAACAGTAAGTACCAAAAATATGACCCAGGAGGATTTTTAAATATTGCACAGTAATCTAGTATATGTATGTAATATTGTATTATATACTCAGCAAAAAAAGAAACATCCTCTGACTTTCAACTGTTTTTCCTTCTGTAAACTTAATGTGTAAATATTTGTATCAACACTAAAAGAGTCAACACCATAAGACATAAACTAAAAATGTTTGACAATGTGTCCCTGAATGAAGGGAGGCTCAAAATCAAAAGTACCAGTCAGTATCTGGTGTGGCCACCAGCTGCTTAAAGTACTGCAGTGCATCTCCTCCTCATGGACTGCCTATTGCGGACAGTCTGAGCACTGATGGAGGGATTGTGTGTTCCTGGTGTGACTCGGGCAGTTGTTGTGGCCATCCTGTACCTGTCACGCAGGTGTGATATTCGGATGTACCGATCCTGTGCAGGTGTTGTTACACGTGGTCTTCCACTGCGAGGATGATCAGCTGTCCTTCCTGTCTCCCTGTAGCGCTGTCTTAGGCATCTCACAGTGCGGACATGGCAATTTATTGCCCTAGCCACATCAGCAGTCCTCATGCCTTCCTGCAGCATGCCTAATGCACGTTCACTCAGATGAGCAGGGACCCTGGGCATCTTTCTTTGGGTGTTTTTCACAGTCGGTAGACAAGTCTCTTTAGTGTCCTGCGTTTTTAGAACTGTGACCTTAAATGCCTACTTTCTGTAAGCTTTTAAGGTCTTAACGACCATTCCACAGGTGCATGTTAATTAATTGATTATGGTTAATTGAACATGCATGGAAAACATTGTTTAAACCCTTTACAATGAAGATCTGTAAAGTTATTTGGATTTTTACAACATTATTGTTGAAATACACAGTCCTGAAATGGGGACGTTTCTTTTTTTGCTGAGTATATGTAATCTTGTATTACATATCTTATTGGGACGTATTATTGCAGTTATCATATTTATATGGGTAAGTATTATTGTTCTGTTGTGTTACAGTCAGTAAATATCCACATACATGTGTCTATGAGTTACAAGGAAGAGTTTAAACTTTTATGGCTGTTGGGAGAAAGGATTTTCTGTGGCGCTCTGTGGAACACTTGATGGTAATCAGTCTCTGGCTGAAATTGCTCCTCTGTTCAGCGAAAACACCAAATTGTGGGTAAGAAGGATTATGTCAAATGGATTGTACCAAGCTGGGGTGTTCCAAGCAGCTTGATGTTTTTTTGACCACAGTTATTCAGAAGAGCCCAGTGACCTGCACTCAATCCACAACAAGCAACGCTGGACCAAAACCAGGAGGATAATGAAGGACGGACCTCAGCCAACCTAACAATAGACTGTTCTCTCTGTTGCGGTCAGGAAAGCGCTACTGCTGCCTGAGGCCAACACAAACAGGCTGAGGAGAAGTTTTTTCCTGCAGGCTGGGTCACTCAAGCGATGTTACAAGATTGAGTTTATTTGTATTCTGCGCATTGCCTGCTCTGCTTATGCTTTGTTTTTGTCTCTGCTTATGTTTTTGCTGGTGGTGTGTTCCTTAATATTTCAGGACGCCCCCATTGCAATTGGTTCCTTTTGTTCAACCTTCGTCTGATGGTTAAACAGGAGACCCAAAGGCTTATTTAGGCCTTATTTAGACTACATTGCTGCAGACCTTTGCTTGTTCATACGGAAATTAATGTGAAACGTATACTATTGTTTGTATGACCCCTTGCTACGCCTTGTTTTCCCCTTTTGATGTTGATTGTTATTTGACTTTTCCATGTATGACCATTTGCTTGTTTTGGCTCTGCTCTTCTTTGGGTTTGGTTGCCTTATTTTGTAAAAACGTTGTTTATTTTTTGTATATAATTCTGTATATAGTGGCTTTGTAGAAAGTCGACACCATTTTGTTTATACTTTTATAATCGTTTATATGTTTTCTCCTGGGTGGGGTTAGTAAAGTAGAAAGGGGCGTGTATTGTATTTCTTTTCTTTTGGTGAAGCTTAGATATTTCACTTTGGGACTAGCTAGAGGAATTTGGGGGAATTTGTTTAGTCACTTTTTTTTCAAATAAACACTTAGCAACTAGCAACTTAGCACACTATTGGTCTTTTTTTTCTTCTTCTTTGTTTTCCTGGCGACCCGGGTGGGACACACACTCTACAATTCTGCTAAATAAAACATCAAAGAAAGGATGCAGCACATTGCTACATGTTGCACACTTCCTGATACTTTGCACAGTTTTTGCTTGTGTTTGCACAGTGGTCATTTTCCACAAAAATTAGGACTACCTGCACTCAGCTGTAATTTAAATATCCTGTAAAATGAATACACCAAACATCTCATACACTTCTATTTTAAGTCTACTTTGTAGCAACCTTGTACATATTGTAAATTTGTCAGGTAAATTTTTTTTTCTCCGCAGAGTACATACTGTAAACCCCACAGTATGTACAGAGTACATACTGTAAATCTGGAACTACTGTCCATCATGTGTCGTCCTTTTTATCTACCTCGGGAGTTTACATCGGTCATAATCAGTGCCGTTTATATTCCACCACAAGCGGACACGGACACTGCCTTATGCGAGCGGGGGACTTTAACAATGCCAACCTCAAACGCGCTGCGCCGAACTTTTATCAGCATATCACCTGCCCCACCAGGGGCGAAAGGACACTGGACCACTGTTACACTACAGTCAAGGACGGCTACAAGACACAATCTCGTCCACCGTTTGGTAAATCCGACCACGCCGCCGTCTTTCTCATGCCAAAATACTAACAAAGGCTGAAACAGGAAGTTCCGGTTCAGAGGGAGGTCGCGCGCTGGACGGACCAATCGGTGGCCGCGTTACAGGACGCAGTCGATGATGCAGACTGGGACATGTTCAGAAACATCTCCGATGGTGACGTCAGTGTGTTTACGGAAGCGGTTGTGGAATTCATCGGGAAACTAGCGGATTATTAAAACTATTAAAACGTTTCCCAACCAGAAGCCGTGGGTGGATAAAACCATCCGCGACGCTCTGAGATCTCGCACCGCTGCCTACAACACGGGACTCGCGTCGGGGGACATGGAACCGTACAAGGCTGCGTCATACAGTGTCTGGAAGGCGGTGAAAGAGACGAAGCAGCGCTACGGGAGAAAACTAGAGTCACAACTCCAACAGAGTGACTCTAGGAGCCTGTGGCAGGGATTAAGGACAATAACGGATTATAAAGCACCAAAAACCGGTATGACGAACACGGACGTGACTCTGGCAGACGAGCTGAACACTTTCTATGCTTGCCTCGAGGCTGCAGCTAAAGACGCTAGCGATGCGAATGCTAGCGGCGCTAACGGCTGCAGACAGGAAGTCACTGCCAGCACCGGAAGCGCGTTCATCATCACCGAGCATGACGTGAGGAGAGCCTTCAAGAGAGTGAACACCAGGAAAGCAGCAGGACCAGACGGCATCTCAGGTCGTATTCTCAGAGCCTGCGCAGACCAGCTAGCACCTGTGTTCACTGAGATATTCAACATCTCTTTATCTCAGTCGGTGATCCCCAGATGCTTCAAAGAGTCCATTATTGTTCCTGTCCCAATAAAACCACATCCTGCTTCTCTTAATGACTATCGCCCTGTAGCTCTTACCTCAGTAGTGATGAAGTGCTTTGAACGCCTGGTCAGAGACTTCATCATTTCTTCACTACCAGACACATTGGACCCACTACAGTTTGCATACCGTCCAAACCGTTCCACGGACGATGCAATCTCACATCTCCTCCATACATCTCTTACTCACCTGGACACTCGGAGGGGGAATTATGTGAAAATGCTCTTCATCGACTACAGCTCTGCATTTAATACCATAATTCCCTCCACACTCACCACCAAGCTGGAGCACCTGGGACTCAGCTCATCCATGTGTCAGTGGATCTCCAATTTTCTGACTGGCAGACCACAGGCAGTAAGGATGGGCGGACAGGTCTCAGCCTCCATCACTCTCAGTACTGGAGCCTCCCAGGGTTGTGTTCTGAGCCCCCTGCTGTACTCTCTGTACACCTATGACTGCGTGGCCACTACCAACTCCACCACCGTCATCAAGTTTGCTGACGACACTGTCGTGGTGGGCCTGATCACCAACAATGATGAGACGGCCTACCTGGAGGAGGTTGGAAATCTGGAGAACTGGTGCCAGAGAAACAATCTCCTCCTGAACGTCAGCAAGACAAAGGAGCTGATAGTGGACTTCAGTACAAAGCAGGTGAGGAACTACCAGACCCCCATCATCAACAGGAGCCCAGTGGAGAGAGTGGACAGCTTCAGATACCTCGGTGTACACATCACGCAGGACCTGGCATGGTCCTGTCACATCAACACCGTGGTAAAAAAGGCCCGGCAGCGTCTGTACCACCTCAGACGTTTGAGAGACTTTAGACTGCCCTCCAAGGTGCTCAGGAATTTCTACTCCTGCACCATAGAGAGCATCTTGACGGGAAACATCACGACCTGGTTCGGGAACAGCACCATGCAGGACAGACGAGCTCTACAGAGGGTGGTGCGATCAACTGAGCGCATCATCCGCACCGAGCTCCCTGACCTGCACTCAATCTACACCAAGCGGTGCTGGACCAAGGAATGTTTACTCTGTTGGGGTCTGGGAAGCGATTCCGCTCCCTGAGGGCCAACACAGAGAGACTGAGAAGGAGCTTCTTCCCGCAGGCGATAAGGTCTCTCAACCACACCACTATGCAGAATTAAGACAATATTTTCACAATTTTCACAATCAATCAATCAATCTTTATACATCCATGGACACTATGGACAACTCCACGCACATCTACACTACATGTTTACGTTTACACTCTGGACCATTGCACAAAGACACTTTAATAACCTTAGCACAAAGTCACTTTTTCTATGCATATTTGCACACCATTATATTTCTTTTTGTACAGTACATTTCTATTTTCAGTTTCTATTTTTAGTTCTATTTTTCCTAGTTAAATTTTATTTTATTTATTTTATTTTTTTATTTAAATTTTCTATCGTATTTCTTTTATTCATATTTATTACTATTATAAGCTTTAATTCTCTTTTTAAGGTCACTGGCGGTCGTGTAAGCATTTCACTACATTTCGTACTGTGTATGACTGTGTATGTGACAAATAAAATTTGAATTTGAATTTGAATACGAGGAAATTAGCATTGAAATGATATGGAAATTAAACATTGTTTTGATAGAGTTACTATGATCACTGTACATATACAAGAAACAGAGTTATAGCACAAAAGTTAAATAGCTACAGTAAATAAGCAATGAGTTCAAGTGGGTGGGCAAATTAATATTCATTCTGATCTTGCACTTAGTGTTTCTAGGATAGACTCAGGATGGGACATGAACCGAACAGAAAAAAAGACTGCTGATGTTAGTATTTGTGCCGTGTTTAAATGAAACAAAAAAAAAAAACATGATTTTAGGGTAAAGAAAAAAAATCACTTATTGTTCATTTTAACAAAAACAGTCAATAACTGATAAGGGCACACTTAAAGGGGTCATACAGGCCTACATGCACTATTTTAAGCTGTTTGGACTGAACTGTGTGTTAGGAGAGTGCGTACACAACCACTCTACGATGATAAAGAGCCGCCCAGTGGTTTTCTTTTCATTTATTACAATAACATGCCCCTTCTGAAATCAGGCCAATCACAAATGCCTGTCGATGTGACGCCAAACCGACAGAAGCCGCTCCTACACAAGTTGATTGACAGTGGTGTTTTAGCAAAGACCCGACCCGAGTGAGAAGAAGCTGTCGGCCATTGTTTTTCGCCGCTGGAGCAAAATGGCGCCTAAGCGAGTGTTGTGTACAGTTGTTGGGTGTAATAGCGAACACAGCAGTCGTCATTCACTACCTAGGGTTAGTGACCTAGGGTACCTACCTAGGGTTAGGTATCTGAGCCACTGAGGAGGCAGTGGCTGAATTTAGTTTTTAAAGCTAACGTCCCCGCTGATTTACCTAAATGCGGTCATGTTTGCAATAATCATTTTTTACCAGACTGCTTTATAAACGCGGGTCAATATAAAGCAGGTTTTACTAGGAAGCTACTCCTAAACAATGGATCTGAACTAACGCTTCGTGTTCCTGCTTCATTTTCACCAGGCTCAGTGAGTAATTTATTTTTCTATGACTCTTTGCAGATCGCCTTTTCTAATAATCACGATGAATGCGGAGAGTAAGTTAACTTACACTCTCATAGAACATGGTTATGTCATCTTCTCTGTATACATCCGTCTCTATATAATCCCTAATCGCCCGTTTATAATAAACAATGCATTAAGGTGATTGTCTAGTTGCAAACTGTGTACGTAGTCGGAAAACTATATTATGCTTACCTTTGTAACGTTAGATGGTTTATAACGATGTCTGTCGAAGATTAAGAATCATGTAAACACATCAGTAAACACATCGCGTCCGTATCTCTCTCGGTAAGTTTCCCCGGTTTTGTTGTTGTTGCTCGCGGCAGCGCAACAGCCCGTTAATTCATGCCCATGCAGTGATGAGAAATACAAATCGAGTCGATGCATGTCCATTCTTTTAATTTCTGCGTTGTCAGGCGATATTACAAACTTCCGCGTAGGTTCCGTACTTAAATCAAACCAAAAACGACTGAAGAAAACAGGCTCAGGCTCTATAATCTATAGTTTTCCAGTTTGGACTGCATTACCCACAAAGCATTGCCCGCACTGGACTACACTTCTGTGGCTATACCCCACGTGTGTTGTGAAGACACGCCCCAACAGAACTGGGGGGGGGGGGTGATTGGTGCGGGCTCAGCAGAGGTCATGAGCATTTAAATTAGCATGTACTGAAACAGGTTGCTGAGAACAGAGCTAGTTTTTACCAGGTAAAAGTAGTGTTTTTTTTTACACAATCCTTTTGAATTTTTAATTAACGTATAATACAAACTTTTCATTAGGACCCTAAAGATCATATTAACATTTAATGAAAAATATGATGTGTAGGACCTTTAAGTACAGTAGCTCTTGGTAATAGACATTTAACTTGCCAGGATCAATATTTTTCCATGAAGTAACTTACCTAGCTGAACATCCGTAGTGAAGCGGAGCTTGTGGATCATGCTTATCTTGAAGGATTTGTAGTGGTGACTGCTCAACATATCTTGTACTGTATTGATGTCTATGGGTGGGTCCTCTTCTGAGCTCTCCTCTCCTCTGGAGCCTTTTAGAAAGGCAGCAAGGAGACAAAATGAAAAAGAAAAGAAGAAATCAACAGGGAGACCAATTGGGACATAAAGACAAAGGAATAAGAAAGATAGAGAATAAAATTAATACAGTATATACAAAAAAATGTAGCCTATCATAGCTGTCAGCCCTCCAAACTTACTGTTTTCTCGAACTAGACAGAACTCCAGTGTATTCTGGCTCTCCAGTGTAGTTTCTAGATCCACTGCCACATTTGGTTCCATCTGCTTTTCCAAACGATACATAGGGCCTAAAACAATACAATAACATTTTCTATTAGTATATTGATACTGATATACTGATATGTAAATAATATTGATCATATTCTTTCTGACAGACTACTGTACTATGCAAAAGTCTTATACAAAGTCTTGCACATACAGTATATAGGAAATAAATGCTGTAGAGCAAGGATTTCGTTAAAAAAATGGAAACTATTTCAAATAAAGCCCAGTGAACCCTAATTAACAGAGCAAAATTAGCATTCGGTGCGATAACGCATTAAGGACCTTTTCATCTTAGGTACAGCTGAGTAGTTCACCCCAGAGCAGCCACCTCCTGTAATTCAGTGTTCAGAAGCAGATGGTAATACAGTGACTGACCCAAAGCTCACAGATGACAGTGGCCAACTCCATGAGTGCAAAGTGGTGGACATCCCCATACCTGATATCTACACAGATGAGCCGAAATCTTTCCTAAATACTTTTGAAAAACAGTTGTGCAAGAAAGATGGCCGAAGTGAAAGTGGAGTGCCATCCTCCATCGTGCTACTCACCGAAGAGGCACAGCGAGCTTACTTCACCCTACAAGTGGCAAAGCAGAAGACTACAACTGGCTGAAAGCTGAAGTTGCCAACAGGTGTCATCCCCTTCTTTCACGTCCAAACTAATGGCAAATATTTCTCAGCTGCTGCAGGTGAAGCACATCCGTACATTTGCCTATTACCCCGAGACCCTCACAATGTCACGGACAGAGTAGGGCCACATTGCTGCAACAACTGGGTAAGAGGAAAAATGCTTAGCTCCATTATGTAAATTTGTTTTAAAAAATGAACTAAACAATGACCACTTGTTTCAGCTCTTGCCTCTCTCCCAGAGCACAGGGTTGTGAGCTAATTCAGCACGGAAAAGATCCTTTGCAGTATGAAGAGCTGAACGAGATATAGAACTATTCTATGAATGTTTAGAACCAAGTCTCAGCCACCTCGTAAAACATGACATCAAGACTCTACCTGGCATGTTCGATCGCTTGCAACCTTAAAAAGACCCCACTGTGCTAGCAAAGCTGAAGTTACTAAAATTGAGTGGAAGGCAAGGACTAAGGATACCAACCCTTCCATATGTGTGTGTGTATATACATATATATATATATATATATATATATATAGTACAGGCCAAAAGGTTGGACACACCTTCTCATTCAATGTGTTTTCTTTATTTTCATGACCATTTACATTGGTAGATTCTCACTGAAGGCATCAAAACTATGACTGTGGAGGCCAGGTCATCTGCCGCAGCACTCCATCACTCTCCTTCTTGGTCAAATAGCCCTTACACAGCCTGGAGGTGTGTTTGGGGTCATTGTCCTGTTGAAAAATAAATGATCGTCCAACTAAACGCAAACCGGATGAGATGGCATGTCGCTGCAGGATGCTGTGGTAGCCATGCTGGTTAAGTGTGCCTTCAATTTTGAATAAATCCGCAACAGCAAGACACCCCCACACCATCACACCTCCTTCCCATGCTTCAAAGTGGGAACCAGGCATGTGAAATCCATCCGTTCACCTTTTCTGCGTCTAATAAAGACACGGCGGTTGGAACCAAAGATCTCAAATTTGGACTCATCAGACCAAAGCACAGATTTACACTGGTCTAATGTCCATTCCTTGTGTTTCTTGGCCCAAACAAATCTCTTCTGCTTGTTGCCTTTCCTTAGCAGTGGTTTCCTGGCAGCTATATGACCATGAAGGCCTGATTCGCGCAGTCTCCTTTTAACAGTTGTTCTAGAGATGGGTCTGCTGCTAGAACTCTGTGTGGCATTTATCTGGTTTTTGATCCGAGCTGCTGATAACTTTCGATTTCCAAGGCTGGTGACTCGGATGAACTTGTCTTCAGAAGCAGAGGTTACTCTTGGTCCTCCTTTCCTGGGTCGGTCTCCATGTGTGCCAGTTTCGTTGTAGCGCTTGATGGTTTTTGCGACTCCACTTGGGGATACAATAAAAGTTTTTGCAATTTTCCGGATTGACTGACCTTTATTTCTTAAAGTAATAATGGCCACTCATTTTTCGGTAGTTAGCTTTGATTGGTTATTGCCATAATATGAATTTTAACAGTTGTCCAATAGGGCTGTCGGCTGTGTAGTAACCTGACTTCTGCACAACACAACTGCTGATCCCAACCCCATTGATAAAGCAAGAAATTCCACTAATTAACCCTGATAAGTCACATCTGTCAAGTGAAAACCATTCCAGGTGACTACCTCTTGAAGCTCATCAAGAGAATGCCAAGAGTGTGCTTGATGAGCAGAAACATTTAAGTGTGACAAACATGCAAAAGAATAAGAAATCAGGAAGGGGGCAAATAGTTTTTCACACCACTGTACATTAAGGTCAATAAGTATTTGATCACCCTGTGATTTTGCAAGTTCTTTTCCTCAGAAATCATGGAGGGGTCTACAATTTTCAGCATAGGTGCATTTCCACTGTGAGGACAGAATCTAAAAAAATTTAAAAACCCGGAAATCACATTGTATGATTTTGTAAAAATTTATTTGTTATTGTAATAATAAGTATTTGATCACTTGCTTATCAGCCAGATTTCTGACCCTCAAAGACCTGTTATTTTGCTTTTAAATAGTCCAGCTACACTCCAGCACCTGTTTGAGATGTTTAAGGAAAGGATCCATTAACCACTATCTTTAATGCTCTGACTGAGGGAAGCAGTCCCGTTCATCCTCCCCTTAATAACACCCCTAGAGCATGATGCTTCCAGCCCTATGCTTCACTGTAGGTATGATATTATTGGAATGATACTCAACATTCTTCTTCCTCCAAACACGGCAAATGGAGTTAAGACCAAAAAGTTCTACTTTGGTCTCATCAAGTGATCAAATACTTATTTGACACAGTAATTCAAAAATAAATCGTAAAAAAAAAAATCATACAATGTGATTTCCAGATTTTTCTTTTTAGATTCTCTCACAGTGGAAACGCACCTATGCTAAAAATTGTAGACCCCTCCATGACTTCTAAGTAAGTGAACTTTCACAGGGTGTGAAAATCACAGGGTGATCAAATACTTATTGACCAGTGTATAATATACATTGCCTGTCCAAAAAGGTCACACACACTAAGATTTCATTCAAGCACATTTAGCTTTGATTACAGCACGCAATATGGTGGCCAGTTCATGTGTTGAAATGATTCCTCATGCTCCTAGAACCACTCTTTTACAATCTGACTCCTTGAATATGCCAACGGGACATCAGGGAAGGAAACATCATTGATGTGATACCCTTGTCATTCAAGTCACCAACTGTCTGCATTTTATTGCCACACAACGTTGCTGAGCCAAGACCTGACCAACTGAAGATCATAAGACTGCCTCCAAAGGCTTAAACAGTTGGCATTATGTATAATGGATATATCACATCATGTGCTTCCCCTCTTACTCTAATGCACCTCATGAACATTTCCATTACTCAAAAGTCCAATATTTATGCTGCCTAGCAAACTGAAGCCTTTTTTCTGATTAGTCTTATAGCTGTTTAGTCTCAATCCAGGGAATTCTCATCAAATTGTATTTGCGTGTAAAAGCATAAAGTACTGTAAAAGCATTTATAAGCATTTGCTTATAAATACTGGCCAGATTCATCACAGCCTTGGCTGGTTTTTGCAACTGCACTTGGGTATTCATAAAAAATTCTGTGTCTGAATTCTGTATGTGATCTATTTGGACTGACTGACCTAAGCAATACCTAATATTGGACAGTCTTTTCTTTTACTTTGCTGAGTGCTTTTCGCCCAGGTGATATTGATCAAAAGTCGATGTGCATTTGGATTTTCGATATGTCATATTGAACTAAAGTTATCATTACTGTCACAGAAACAACCTAAAACAACCATAAAAAGTGATTTTATGAATCTGCACTATTTATTTTGTGTTTAAGTTGTGTGTATAGCTGATTAAAAAAATGCAGCTCATCATATTGCTGAAAAAACTATATGCCTAAATATGACTATATTGCACAATCCTGACCCCATATACATTTATTAAAAAGTAATGCAGAAAAATGGCTAAAATGCTCTGGTGCTTAAGGGCTACATGCTCTGACCAACAGTGTCATCTTTATATACAAAAAAGTGTTAAGTTCAAAATTTTTGGGGGCATTGGTTGGGAATTGAACCAGAACCTTCCCACATGGCAGGCTGGAAACCTACCACTGAGCAACCAATGCTCACTCCCTATGTGTGTGCGCATGTGTGCATGCCATAAACTACATAGTGTACATCATGTACCCATACAGTACCCTAACACTGCAATGCATTAATTATGCTGCAATGTAACTGTAACCATAGTAGATCCTTACAGAGCTGCGCAGCTCATGCACTCTCACAGGTGACCTGTGTTTTGGTGGTTAAATTCCGCAGGCATTTACAAAAAGAATTTTAAAATACACTCCAGTGTAGTTGGTTATCTGTTTACTCCAGCATAAGAAAATACAAACCCAGCATCCCCCCCCCTTCGGTCTAACTCTTTTCTATGGCCATCTCTTTAAAGGGGTCATACAGGCCTACATGCACTTTTTTAAGCTGTTTGGACTGAACCGTGCGTTAGGAGAGTGCGTACACAACCACTCTACGATGATAAAGAGCCGCCCAGTGATTTTCTTTTCATTTATTACAATAACATGTCCCTTCTGAAATCAGGCCAATCGCAAATGCCTGTCGATGTGACGCCACACCACAAGAGGCCGCTCCTACACTAGTTGATTGACACTGGTGTTTTAGCAAAGACCCGCCCCGAGTGAGAAGAAGCTGTCGGCCATTGTTTTTTTCCGCCGCTGGAGCAAAATGGCGCCTAAGCGAGTGTTGTGTACAGTTGTTGGGTGTAATAGCGAACACAGCAGTCGTCATTCACTACCTAGGGTTAGTGACCTAGGGTACCTACCTAGGGTTAGGTATCTGAGCCACTGAGGACGCAGTGGCTGAATTGAGTTTTTAAAGCTAACGTCCCCGCCGATTTACCTAAATGCGTTCATGTTTGCGATAATCATTTTTCACCAGACTGCTTTATAAGCGCAGGTCAATATAAAGCTGGTTTTACTAGGAAGCTGGTCCTAAAAAATGGATCTGTACTAACGCTTCGTGTTCCTGCTTCATCTTCACCAGGCTCAGTGAGTGTAATTTCTTTTTCTATGACTCTTTGCAGATCGCCTTTTCTAATAATCACGATGAATGCGGAGTGTAAGTTAACTTACACTCTCATCGAACATGGTTATGGCTTCTTCTCTGTGTACATCCGTCTCTGTATTAATCCCTAATCGCCCGTTTATAATAAACAATGCATTAAGGTGATTGTCTAGTTGCAAACTGTGTACGTAGTCGGAAAACTATATTATGCTTACCTTTGTTACGTTAGATGGTTTATAACGATGTCTGTCGAAGATTAAGAAGTCATGTAAACACATCAGTAAACACATCGCGTCCGTATCTCTCTCAGTAAGCTTCTCCGCTTTATGTTGTTGTTGCTCGCGGCAGCGCAACAGCCCGTTAATTCATGCCCATGCAGTGATGAGAAAGACAAATCGAGTCGATGCATGTCCATTCTTTGAATTTCTGCGTTGTCAGGCGATAATACAAACTTCCGCGTAGGTTCCGTGCTTAAATCAAACCAAAAACGACTGAAGAAAACAGGCTCAGGCTCCATATTCCAGCGTTTTCCAGTTTGGACTGCATTACCCAAAAAGCACTGCGTTGTGGGCAGTGCTTTGTGGGTAATGCAGTCCAAAGCATTGCCCGCACTGGACTACACTTCTGTGGCTATACCCCACGTATGTTGTGAAGACACGCCCCACAGAACTTGGGGGGGCGGGCTCAGCAGAGTTCATGAGCATTTAAATTAGCATGTACTGAAACAGGTTGCTGAGAACAGAGCTAGTTTTTACCAAGTAAAAGTAGTGTTTTTTTTACACAATCCTTTTGAATTTTTAATTAACGCATAATACAAACTTTTCATTAGGACCCTAAAGATCATATTAACATTTAATGAAAAATGGGATGTGTAGGACCTTTAAGTCTAGTTTCTGAATGAAACAAAGTTGCTCTGCTTTTTCTAAAATATCACTTTTTTAAATATAAAGCACAGAATGGTCTTACAAAGCAATACCTGAGCTAACCTTTAGTTTTTTTCATGGCCTACCATGCATACAGTGTGAAAAAGTCTCTTTATATTTTTTTATATGTTTTATACAATGTCACATGACAAAGGTCACACTAAAAACACAATATTAAACAGTCTAAAAAGAAAAAAAGTAAATTGCATATGGAGCACCTTTGTCTGCAGTTTGAACGTAGCCATATTCTTTCCTTGATCTTTAACAGGAACTTTAAGGCCTTGTTCACACGGGCGTTAAGTTTTTGGATAAACGAACGCGCTCTGAACATCCTAGACGTTTATGTTGCATTTTGTAGTGACGCTTGATTGACTTCTACACCGGCGTTCGTTTGTCTCTGTCTAACGTCAGCCTGCAGCCCAAATTGTAGTTTGTGTGTTAACCTGTGGGGGCAGTGTCGGGAACTGGATATGAAAGCGCGCCGCTACCGGGTTCACACTCTGACTGCACAACGTCGGATTAAAGAAAGATTTTTTTTGTGGTTTATGAAAAAATAATTTCCGCGTAAGTTTTTCAACAATGAATTTTTTTTATTTTGCCCTTTTCCGCATTTCCCTATGTATAGCATGTAGGATCATGGGATATATCCGGTCCTCCGAAGCGTAAAATGAACGTGAAGAAAACGCACTAGAAGCGGTTTCCTTGCATTCGTTGGGATTTGAACGCCAAGAAAAAGCTGCATGTAACGTTTTTTTAATGCCGTATAAGCGCGCAGCCGGACAAACGCACGTCACCAAAGCCCGTGTGAACACTCTCATTGACTCCTATGTGTAGAAAACACTCTGCGCTTGATCCGCGCTCACCGGACGCTACGAACGCAAGAAAAACGCTCGATTTTAACGCCCGTGTGAACAAGGCCTAATCTTGATCTATAATTTCATTCATAATTAACTAAAATTCCATCTTTGCTGAGATTTATATCTGTATAGTAAAATTGTACAATGTAGCGTATTGCGTTAAATTTTATTTAAAGCGATTTTTCATTACTGATTCACAGACAGTCAAACTTTGCAAGTGATAAAATATGGGAAGAGACCGAAATATTAGTTTCTCTTTGTTAAAGTCAATAAAATCTCTTACCTGGACTTTTTTGTGAGCCTTTTCTTTTCTTGAGGGCCCTCTGTAAAATCTCTTTCATGGTAACCTTTAAACTGTCCACTGGAATCAACGAGAAACCATGAGCTGCATTGCTATATGAAAGAGAATATAGACCATCAAACACTGTATTACTTATCTGACTTTTCCTCTTTTATTGCATCAATGGCAGCAGACCCAAAGACTGAGCACCCCTGGAATAAACATAAGATTTTAGGGCTGATTTGTCAGGCAATGCAGAAGGTACTAACCCTATTCCATGCCATTTTATGTGGAGAGTGTACAATTACTCAATACCCTTACCTTTTGTATCCCTTTACCTGAATGCTAGCAGAGAATGCTAGCAGTAAAACAGATATTGTATTTCCCATAAGGCTACATCAAATCCACATGTTCTCACAAGAGTGTAGTTGAGGTATCTGCACTTAGCACTTACAGTAGGTAGCAAATATCTGCAGGAAGTGATTACTCTAATGAAAGCACCAAGTGACATTTTTCACTCTACGCATTTTTAAATAGAATTATGTCATAAAAAAGTTATAACAATATGTTGTTTCGAAGAAATACTACAGTGATTGTAATTTCCACATCTGAGAACTTTATACAACAAAAATTAAAAATCTGAACCAGAGATATTGATATTTATAATATAATAAGTCAAAAAACAAACATTGGTTAAAAGCTGTTTGGACAGAAGATCAAGTTCACTAGCTGATCATTTTATTTGTACAAAGAATGAAAAAAATACATTCAATAATACATTAAACTTTAAACATAGAAATAACTGGTAAAATAGACTTTGAAAATAAACATTACAATAACTAAAAAAAAGATGCACTAAAATGCAGTGTTGTTTCTGTAAATACATTTCTGGGTCAAAATTCTGGGTTATTTCGGGTACTTTAAACACATTGTTGTGTTGCTCATGTTGGGTCATATGAGATGTAGTGAGTCACTTACAAATGAACACCTGGTTGGGTTATTTTGACCCAACAACAGGTTTATTCTCTATTCTCTAGTTTATCCAGACGGCAGCCTGCAAAATGTTTGTAATATTACTGTTATTGTGCGACAAGTGTGGTTTTCGGAGATTTGAGCTTGTGGAAATCTCCCGGCGCTCTGCGCATAACACTGGCCCAACGCAGCCTCGAAAAGAATTTCTAAACGTGGATTATTGTTGATTACTTACAATATTTGTTTATTTAATTTAAATGTGGTTTGGGCTCTGGATTTGGTATCTGTAACGGGTTCGAGCCTATTTGTACAGGCGGCACCATGAAGCACGGACACAAGGCAAAGTCTTACGGGAAAAGGGACAATTTATTTAGGTAAAATAGGGAAGGAAAGGGTTAAAGGAGGAAGGACGGAAAGAAAGGGGAAGGGATAAAGTGCATGTGCAGGTACGGGGGCTGTGCCATGCTTGCATGTGGGCACACAGCTGGCGGTGGGCAGAGTGGCAGAATGGAGTGCAGGCGCCGCGGGAGCGTGAGAATCAAAGGGCGGAATTCCAGTGTCCTGTTTAAAGTCCCTGGGGCGCGTTACATCGCCCCACTCGCATGCCACTCTGTCCTCTCCAACGCATCATGTACTTCCCGGACTCAACTCCGCGCCTTGCTTTTATAATGCGGAGCCCGAGATCCTAACGCTAATTATCGCCAGCCGGCCCGAATAGGCGGCTCCGTCCCTTTACACACCTGCCGCCTATCTAGGGAGCCTACGGAGTAAGCGAGGAGCGATAGTAGATTTGAATGCACGCCCATTACAGGCGCACGCCGTGACATATCGTGATCCTCGTCTTTAACTTCCCATGTACATGTAGGCCCAAAAATAATTGGACAGTGACACAATCGTCATAATATGGGCTCTGCATGTCACCTCATTGGATTTGAAATTAAATAAGTACAACAGCATTTAAGTGCAGACTTTAAGGTTTAATTCAAGGGGTTGAACAAAAATATTCAATTAAACATGTAGGAATTGTAGCTATTTTTATACAAACACTTCTCATTTCAGGGGTTAAAAAGTAATTGGACAAATAAACATAACCCTGAGTAAAATGTTACTTTTCAATATTTGGTTCAGAATCCTTTGCAGGTAATGACTACCTGAAGTCTGGAATCCATGGACATCACCAAACGCTGGGTTTCCTCTTTTGTGATGCTTTGCCAGGCCTTTACTGCAACTGTCTTCAGTTGTTGCTTGTTTGTGGGTCTTTTTGCCTTAAGTCTTGTGCAAGTGAAATGCATGCTTGATTGGGTTGAGAGCTGGTGATTGACTTGGCCATTTCACTTCTTTGCTTTAAAAAACGCCTGGGTTGCTTTTGCAGTATGTTTTAAATCATTTTCCATCTGTACTGTGAAACGCCATCCAATCAACTTTGCTGCATTTGGCTGAATCTGAGCAGAAAGTATATCCCTATATACTTCAGAATTCATCTGGCTGCTTCTGTCTTTGGTCACATCATCAAGTGACCCAGCACCATTGGAAGCCATGCATGCCTATGCCATCACTCTGCCTTCACTCAAACTTTCTTCTTCCCATCCCTCTGGTAAAGTTTGATCTTAGCCTCATCTGTCCAAGTAATGCTGTTCCAGAACTGGGCTGGCTTCTTCAGGTGTTTCTTGGCAAAGTCAATTCTGGCCTTTCTATTTTTGAGGCTGATTAATGGTTTGCAACTTGTGGTGAATCCTTTGTATTTACTCTCATGAAGTCTCCTCTTTATGGTAGACTTAGATACTGATACACCTACTTCCTGGAGAGTGTTCTTCACTTGAGTGGATGTTATGAAGGGGTCTTTTCTTCACCATGGAAAGGATTCTTCGATCATCCACCACTGTTGTCTTCCATGGACGTCCAGTGCACTTTATTTTTCTCAGAATGTACCAAACTGTTGATTTGGCCACTTCTAAAATTTCTGCTCTCTCTCTGATTGATTTTTTCTTTTTTTTTTCAGCCTCAGGATAGTCTGTTTCACCTCCTTTGAGAGCTTCTTTGACCGCATGTTCACAGTAACAGCTTTTAAATGCAAACGCTACACCTGGAATCAACTCCAGACCTTTTAACTGCTTAATTGATGACAGGTTAATGAGGGAAGAGCCGATGCAGCCTTGTTATTTTTTTTTTCAGCCTTCTGAGTCAATTGTCCAATTACCTTTAGTCCCTTAAAAAAGAGGCGGCTACGTCTTAAAGAGCTGTAATTCCTACACCCTTGCTCCAATTTGGATGTGAATACTCTCAAATTACAGCTGAGAGTCTGCACTTCAAACCCATATTGATTATATAATTGTATCCTGAATATGTTTACGTAAACAGCTAAAATAACAAAACGTTTCACTGTCCAAGTATTTTTGGGCCTAAATGTAGTCTAATCAGCGCTCAGCTGCACGCATAAAGTAAAAAAAATGCGTTGGGGGGGAAAAAACAGCAAGGAGACTCTGACCATTTTAATAATTCACGTATACACGGAGTATCGGTTAATTTTCTGACACGCTCAAGTTGACCGAAAACAATACAGAATAGCGTTATTTTAATTTTTTAGCTTTAATTATTTTACAAAATCATGAAGTTTTTTCGTCATTGTGACACCTAACAATAGATGCATTTTATATAGTCTTAATAAAACTGCTTTTCTAAATGTGGGCTATTGTTTATGTCCTCCTCTTTAATATCCTACAAAGTCTAATCAGCGCTTAACCGCACACAATTTTTTTCCAGAGCACGGAGAAATTTTGTTGTAATATTTAATAATATTTATGCCGTATAATCAGGGGCTCTTATTCCTATTCGTCCTGGGACGTTGTTCTTTTAGTGTAACTGTGTGTGCTTTACAATTATGGAACTCCAAAGTGTTCAAAATTAAATAATAGGACATGTAAAATAAATAACTCTATGAATAAATAAGACACATATATGTTATATAAGAATGATATTGTAAAATAATGGCACATATTTTGAAAAAAAGCTTATTATTGTGAAATATATTGCACTCTGCTATATAAATTTACTTATTATTATGAAATAATATTTTCAGAGATAATTAATTATTTAACAGAGATTATTGAAGAGGAATTTTATTTAATTCATGCTGTTTTTATTTCAAAATGTCATTTTTTCAAAGTCAGTTTTTATTTTAAAATCCCATTTTTCACGATGGCCTATTTATTTCATAATGCGTCTTTTCAGCAGAATGTGTTGTTCTGTCAATCAAGAACATTAGGGCGGAGCCAGCTGTGTGATTGGTTGCTCCTTTATTCAGACGTAAGTAATAGCCCAAGAAGTATCGAGTTAAGTCTAATGGTGCAATATTTATTCTATGAATGTACTAGTACTGTATGTATGAATAATGTACTGTACTAGTGTGTGCAATTTGCAATGTATTTAGGCTAGGCAGTGTATTTAAACTACTATAGTATGAAGAGCAATCTGTCTATGTTTTATGAACACAATTCTTCAGTCAACTTCACCCGAAGCAAATTTGTTCAACTGAGGACAAATTAACTGAATACAATAAAATGTTTACGAACACTAATGAAAACATAACAGCATGGATAAATTTAACCTCTGCACGTTCCTTAAAGTTGGCAAACAGAACCCAAGCAAATTATGTATATTTGATAAGGATGCACCCACACCACTTTTTGTCAGACCAAGTACGAGTACAAATTTGGTAATCTAGCAATAACAAGTACCAATACAAGTACCTGAGGTTGTCCCAGAACAGTGTGCATAGAACTGTTCGTAGGGTCCTCAAAAGCTTTGAGAATGACACAAATATTAATTTTCTAAAAAATATACTACAAAATGTTATGAAAAACTATCCAATGAATTGCAATTAATTGCAAAGTCTTGGAGTCATGATTGCTTTGCACATAAAGGGATTCAAAGGCAAGGATATAGCTGCTAGTAAGATTGCACCTGAATCAACTATTTATCGGAATATCAAGAACTTCACGGAGAGGGGTTGAATTGTTTTGAAGAAGGCTTCGGGGCACTCAAGAAAGTCCAGCAACTGCCAATACTGTCTCCCAGTTCATTCAGCTGCACAATCAGCGCAACACCAGTACAGAGCTTGCTCAGGAATGGCAGCAAGCAGGTGTGAGTGCTTTTGCATGAACAGACTTTTCAGAATCAGAATCAGAAAGAGTTCTATTGGCAAGTACGCTTGCACGTACAAGGAATTTGTTTTAGTGACAGAGCTTCCAGAACAAAAAACAAATGACAAAACAGCACGACAAAAAAAGGGGGTTGACATCAAATGGAGTAGGGTGTGAGATACTTTTAAATAAGTTATGTAAATATCTGAAATCCGTGGTATTATACACAATATTGCACATATATTTATTGACAGTTAGAATGATGTTTTACTGTTCATGAGGGAGATTGCGTGGAGAAAAAAACTGTTTTTGTGCCTGACTGTCCTAGTGTTTGGTGCTCTATAGCGTCGTCCCGACGGCAAAAGTTCAAATAAAAGGTGGCCTGGGTGTGAGGGGTCCAAAGTGATATTCCGAGCCCTTTTCCTCGCTCTGGATGTATACTGTTCTTGCGGCGTGGGCAGGGCAGTGCCAATAATTCTTTTAGCAGTGCAAAGCGTCCTTTGTAGTCTTCTGATGTCTGTTTTCGTAGCTGAGCCAAACCAGACAGTTATTGAAGTGCACAGGACAGATTCAATGACGGCTAAGTAAAACTCCTGTGGCAGATTGAATTTCTTCAGCTGGCGAAGGAAATACAACCTCCGGTGGGCCCTTTTAACAATGGAGTCAATGTGAATGTCCCACTTCAGGTCCTGAGAGATGGTCGTGCCCAGGAACCGGAATGACTCCACTGCTGTCACAGTGCTGTTCATGATGGTGAGTGGGGGAAGTGCAGGTGGGTTTCTCCTGAAGTCCATAATCATCTCCACTGTTTTGAGCATGTTCAGCTCCAGGTTGTTGTGACTGCACCAGACAGCTAGCTGCTCGACCTGACATCTGTACAGACTCGTCACCGTCCTGAATGAGGCAGATGATTGTAGTGTCGCCTGCAAATTTTAGGAGCTTGACAGGGGGGTCTGTAGAGGTGCAGTCGTTGGTGTAGAGGGAGAAGAGCAGTGGGGAGAGAACGCATCCCTGAGGGGCTCCAGTATTGGTGGTGTGGCTGTTGGACATGAATTTCTATAAACAAGACCCTTGAATAAGCCCCTGGTTTGTCCAGATGTTGAAGGATGAAGTGCAGTCCCATGTTGACTGCATCATCAACAGACCTGTTTGCTCTATAAGCAAACTGCAGCGGGTCCAGTAAGGGTCCTGTGATGTCCCTCAGATAGGTCAACACCAGTCACCGGTCAACATCATCCCTATTCCAAAAAAAAAACTAAAATTACAGGACTTAATGACTTCATGACCACAGATGTTAGGGCGACTGGTCTGTAGTCATTAAGTCCTGTAATTTTAGTTTTTTTTTTTTTAAATAGGGATGATTGTGGAACGTTTAAAGCACAAAGGCACTTCACATTGTTCCAGTGATCTGTTGAAGATCTGTGTGAAGATAGCAGCCAGCTGGTCAGCACAAGATTTCAGACAGGCTGGTGTCACGCCGTCTGGGCCTGGAGCTTTCCTTCTCTTTTGTTTTAGAAAGATCTGGCGAACATCCTTTTCACAGACCTGGGGTGGAGGGGGGAAAGAGAGGGTGGTTGTCAGAGGTGATAATGGTGGTGTAGAAAGAGGGTCAGGACAGGGGTGTGGTGTAAGACTGGGTGTTTCCAATCTACAATAGAACTCATTCAGGTCTTCAACCAATTGTTGACTCCCTACAGAGTTGGGGGATGGCGTCTTGTAGTTAGTGATGGTTTTCAGGCCTTTCCACACTGAAGCAGGGTCGTTTACAGAAAACTGATTTTCCAGTTTTTCAGAGTAGCTTCTCTTAGCCGCTCTGATCGCCCTTGTTAGTGTGTTCCTGGCCTGGTTGTACAAGATCCTGTCCCCACTCCTGTAGGCATCCTCTTTGGCCTGACGAAGCTGTCTGAGTTTTGCTGTAAACCATGGTTTGTCATTGTTATATGTTAAAGTCCTGGTGGGGTTGCACATGTCCTCACAGAAACTGATGCAGGATGTTACAGAAGCTGTAAGCTCGTCCAGATTGGTGCCAGCAGCTTCAAAAACACTCCAATCAGTGCAGTCAAAACAGGCCTGTAATTCCTGCTCTGCTTTACTGGTCCATCTCTTTACTGTCCTTACTACAGGCTTAGCAGATTTAAGTTTTTGTCTATAGGTCGGGAGAAGAGGAACCAGGCCCAAGTATAATTATAACAGAGTCCAGGTGTTGTTGCTCCGTGTCTGTGATGTGAGCAGCCAGCTGTTGCAATGCTGTGTTCACACACGCTTGTGGAGGGATGTAAACACTCACAAGAATGAACGAGGTAACCTCGGGCGGCGAATAGAAAGGCTTGCAGTTGATAAAATATGCCTCTAGATCAGGACAGCACATCCTCTTCAATGGTGTCATATTTGTACACCAACGTTCATTGATGTAAAAGCATGTCCTGCCACCTCGCGATTTCCCTGTTGATTCTTTTGGAGGATGGCCTGGTATTAAGGAGTGCAGCAAGAAGCCACTTCTGGGATACTGATATTCTACATAAGGTACAGGGTTTGGACTGCTTTTTCTCTGATGAATCCCTTTTGTGATCAATTGGTGCATCTGTCAAAAGACTTACCATCAAAAAGTAAGTCTGGAGAACAAAAAAGCGAACGCTAACATCAGTCCTGTGTCAAGCCAACAGTAAAGCATCCTGAGACCATTAAAGTGTGAGGCTGCTTCTCAGCCAAGGGAATGGGCTCACTCACAAGTTTGTCTAAGAACACACCCATGAATACAATGGTACAAAAACATCCTCTCAGGACAACTATCCAAGAACAGTTTGGGGATGAACAATCCCTTTCCCAGCATAATGGAGCAACTAGCTATAAGCAAAAGTGATAACTAAGCGGCCAACGCTGTACAAGCCTTTGGAGGCAGGGTTATAATCGGATTGTTACAGTTGAGTTTAAGCTTAACAATATTAAGTGGTAATAAACTGATGACCTGGATGTACTAAATGACTAAGGAATCACATCAATTGAGTTTTTCTTTCCTGATGTCACAGGAATATTCCACATCTTAAATTGTGAAAGAATGGTTCTGGAAGCATGAGGAATAATTTTTATACATAAACTGGACACCACTTTGTGTGCTGTAATCAAAGTTAAAGATGACTGAATGAAATCTTCAAGCGCATAATTTTTATTTTTTATGAGGGGATCAAGGCAATGTGTTTGTGTGTGGATGTTAACACAAACTAAATAAAAGACAACTCACATTCTGACAAAAACGGACTGCTTTGGCCCTAGTCCTGGAGATGAGTACTTCTCCACCAGCGCAAGTGTGCTGAAACCAAACTTGTGGATGGGCTCATTGGAATCTAGAGGAGGAAAATCTGTATCCACCTCTCCATCATCCTCTGCTATGTGGAGGCAGTACGTGTTGACATTTTCACTGTAAAAAGAAAAGAAAATGGTATTTCAGGCCATTAATTACATTTTAAAATATAACTATGATGCCAAAGTACCTGAAGAACAGACCTCATGGCTCAGCTCTAAGGAGCACCCTGCTTGAATTAACTTGTAGACTTAATTTAATATTAACTTGTTAAGTTAAATATTAAAATAATAACTTCTGTGCTTAATTAACAACTAAAAGCGAAAGCGCATGATGGACCTCAGTTTTAAGCAACAATAAAGCCTAATATATACAGTGTATTTTAGAAATAGAATATCATGGATGTCTTTTGTAATTTAATTACAAAAAAAGTTTAACTTAAAAGTTAAACTAGATTTACTGCATGTTGCATGAAATATTTTAAGCTATTACAAAAATCCAGTATCTTAAAATATAAGAACATTTCATTGTTAGTTTGAGTAAATTACTATTAATTCAGTATAAATACTGGGTATTAATACATATTTATATTGCTTACTACCTGTAAAAGACAGTTCAATTGACAGCTGTTCAAAAGACCATCAACACCACCCTCCACAAGGAGGGTAAGCCACAGAAAGTCTTTGCTGAAGAGATATAAGTTTGCAGAGTGCTGTATCGAAGCATATTCATGCAAAGCACACACTAATGGACTCACTGCTGTAAAGTACAAATTCAACAAACTAACCTGAACTCTACCTTTAAAAAGAATCCTGACAGAGCAGTGTTTCGGTTAGTGCGCGTGTTTGTGTCTGTGCATGCGTGTGCATGCGTAAAGGCGAAAGGAGGGGAAGAGGGGGGTGCTACTGTGTACGACGACTTTCACACACAAACCCAAACACACACACTGCTCTGTCGAGAAACTTCTTTAAAAGGGAACCTCTCTAACAGCACTCACTCCGCGTGCGCGCACACACACTAACGAAATCACTGCTTGCTGACAAAGAGAGAGACTCCCAAAACTGGTTCTTTAAAGAGGTACACCTCTAATGACACTTGCTTTTGCTTTACATGCTCACTGATGTTGACTATACGAGTGAGACACACGCACTGAGACTGAGCATGAAAGACAATTGCCAGTCATCCCATAGCACGAGAGAGAGAACCATTAGCTCAGTAGTGATCATGTGACGCTTAGCAGACAAAGCGCATGCGTACTACTCAGATATAAAGTCCTCTGCGATTCAAGGTTTCAATGTAGTTCCATTAGTCATGTTGCATCTAGAGTTAATGTCATTCTGTTTCAACTGAAGGAAAGTTAGAGATTTTTGGTACCAAGTCTGTATTTTTTGTGATCAGAAATATCCAGTATTCTGAAGTCTTTTCTCTCTGGTCTATGGCATTTTATGACAATGTTCAGGTCATCATTTCACTCAAACGGAGATAAAATAATATAGTTGCTGTTGGTCTTTTGGCTGCTCCCGGCAAAGGGTTTGCCACTGCGGAATACCCAGTCCGCACTACAACCTGGCACAGGTTTTACGCCGGATGCCCATTATTTAAAAAATAATATAGTACTGACAAAAAAAAATCAAATATTGTAAGAATGATGTGCCTGTATTGTGTATCAAAATTTGCACAAAAAAATATTTCAACCCTTTTCTCTTGCATAATGTTTACATTGCCCTCTCATCTGTTTCTTATTCTGAGCTTGGATGGAAATTAGCACCCTACTATTATTTCTGATAGTCTTTGTAATGCACAATTATGAGTTGATGTACACTTGCTTATATCCTCTGTACATACACTATGTATTATAGTGTCATGTCTTTGTTATACACGTTTGCCACAAATGCATACACATACACAAATGTATGTAGGACTATTGGCCAGATGGCCTCGTATTCCTAAAATAAACAGAAACATAAAACTTAAACTACTATTTACAATATTACCAAATTGTCTATTGTATAAATATTTAATAAACGAATCACATTAAACATACTTTTACATCAAGTACTGCGCAGAGCATTATCAGCATCACTTTATTCCAGAGTTATTAGCTATGATTGCATCACTGTCTGACCTCACAGAATTAGATCAGGCATTAGGCAATGTCAGATCATCAGGAATGTTTAGAGTTAACATTACTTTATACCTTAAATAATGTATCTCCAGCTAAAAGAAAACTAGAAATAAAAAAAATAAAAAAAAACATCTCCCTGTATAATGACCACACACCAACAACACACACACCTACCTTAAAATGGACCGTTTGAAAACTAGAACGTAAATAGCATTAAACTAAAATTGGTAGTATTTCAAATAGCGTGGAAGGAGAGTATTCAGAAATATATATATTAAAAAAAAGCTTAGTGTTGCTAGATCAACGTATATCTTCACTCTTACAAAAATAACTCTAGATGCTTCTTTAAAACTGTAACAAAACTAACTAGGAATAAAACCACCACAGAAACCTCCACTTTAATATTATGTAGTGGTGAGGAATTACATTTAATTTAGGCATTTGGCAGACGCTCTTATCCAGAGCGACTTACATTTTTATCTCATTACACATCTAAGCAGTTGAGGTTTAAGGGCCTTGCTCAAGGGCCCAAAAGTGGCAACTTGGTGGTTGTGGGGTTTGAACCTGGAATCTTCCGAACCGTAGTCCAATGGTGTATGACTGACTGACTTCATACACATTTTCTCACTCTCACTCACTTACACATCTTCTACAGTATATCGCTTTCTCCTGTATCCATCGTCACGAGGCAGCGTACACCCTGGACAGGGTGCCAATACATCGCAGGGCACAAACCCAGAATATTTAATAAACATTGATAAGCTAACTATCGGCCTAGGATATTTTACTCCAAGAGACTGAACTAATTTCATTAATCTTTTCTGCAAAATGATCAACTTGTGAACTAGATCCTACACCTACATTTTTTCTCAAACCAATAATACCAGAAATTACTGAACCACTGTTAAAAACTAGTCAACTTGTCACTCAGCAATGGTTAGGTTTCTAAATCTTTTAAATTAGCAAGTATTAAACCCCTAATTAAGAAACCTTGACCTTAACAAGTGCTAATATGAAGTCTGGTGCTCCACAGTGTTTTGTTTTAGGTCCACTTTCTTTGTACATCGTTCCACTGGGCAACATAACCCGTAAGGATGGTATTAGCTTCCACTGTAACGCTGATAATACACAGTTTCATGTCAAGGACATTAGACACTGGATGCTAATTAACTTCCTTCTGCTTAAACAAGCTTAATCAAGCTTGCAGATCACGAGGTAACTTTAATTGGCCTTTCTGTTTCATCATACTGTATACAGTAGTAAAAGACCTTGGTGTCATTATCGGGTCCAATCTTTCATTTGATGCTCATGTGGATATATTACTAGGATAGCATTATTTTATTTGAGAAATATCACCAAGGTAAACAATATACTTACACTACATGATGCAGAAAAACTAGGTCATGCTTTTGTCACCTTTAGGTTGGATTAGTATAACATCTTACTTTCTGGGTGTTCAACTAGGTGCATAACCAAGCTCCAGTTAGTATAAAATGCAGCAGTAAGAGTCCTCGTATCGTTTGGTTCTAGTAAGGACTTTGGCTGCTGCATTTTACACTAACTCAAGCTTGTTTATGCACCTAGTTGAACATTCTGATGATCCAGAACAAGCTTCAGTTAGTGTAAAACACAGCAGCCAGAGTGATCCACATCATCTCTATCTTATCCACAATGCATTGGCTCCCAATAAAATCTAGCACCTGTTTTTAAAATATTGACATATAATAGCAGATACTGTGTCTTGTGCCACAGTACCTGAGTGAAATGCTAGTGTTCCATCACATCTACTTCAATCAAAGGATGCAGGCTGCTTGTCAGGACCTTGTATTTTGAAAACCACAGGAGGCAAAACTTTTTCTTACAAAGCCCCAAAGTTATGGAATAGCTTTCCAATTAATGTTAATGTTTGGGACTCAGACACAGTCTCAGTGTTTAAAAGCTAGTTATTTAGCCAAGCCTTTTGTGAATAGATTTGTATGCGGTAAAGGTGCAGATATGGGGGACTTCTAAACGTCAAGTATTATGGTGAGCTGCTATGTTTGGATGCTGTTGGATCCAAACATTGAATGAATGTTTGGGGCTCTTCTAAGACTCTCATTGAGCACTTTGTTGAATCCCTGGGCTTTGACTGTGCTTTGTCAATTCATTAGAAGAAGTACACTAAAAAATGCTGGGTTTCTGTAGACACATCATTGGGTTGTTTATGCTGGGTCAAAATTCTGTGTTATTTCGGATACTTTAATCACACTGTTGGGTTGCATTTGCTATGAAGTGTGGCATGATTAAACTCAATGCAAAAAACGGAAAAAGAAACTTCTCTACTTCTCTCCCTAGACCTTTTGTTCCGGTGTTTATGCAATAAACCCATGGGTGAACACGATGACTTAAGAATTTAATTAAACACGAATATATATATATATATAAGTGTATTTTATGTATAAAGAAAATCTAATTTATATATTCGTATTTTATTAAATTCTTGACATTTTAATGGTTAGTGTTTGTTGCAGACATTCACACTATTTTTGGAGATCGGATTGGCTGGTACAGGCTACTTTACACTGATCAAAAGTCGGTGCTCCGCTGTAACCAGCAGATCAAAGGAGCAGTTATCGGCTATGACACGTAGCCATGTGGATTTTGAAGGCCAGGGTTGGTTGGTTGGAAGCACATTTGAAGGAGAATATAAGGTCAGAAATACACACACAAACATTCACAGAATTTCTCCGTGCAGATACACCCGGCAGGGTACAACAGAACAACAGGTCTTTACTTCGTAATACACCTGGTCATTAATAATAAATGAATATTTAGGCCTTAAAAAGATGCTTTAAAATATATCTAAAATTCATTCATCGGCGTGTATAAACCTACGGCTCGCACTTTCACTTAACAAAAGGCAGCGTTTTGATCAAAAGGATGATAAACTTGTGCGATTTATTAATAAAAATGCAGACATAAAACGAAAAGTATCAAATCCAACTATTAAGTCTGATTTAATTGCCATCATTAATCTTTTTTTTTTCTTTAAATCTATTTTAGGCAGAGATGTCCGCTCTCTCTTCTTAATTCATTTTAAACCCCTACAGTATTTGCCAACAGCGCACACAGTTTGATAATTTCACACCTATCGTGAATAAAAGGTGAGAAGACATTCCGTCGAATCTTTTGACACAGTGCCTGCTCTGAAGGACTATACTTCACAAGAATATAGAAAATAAGAATCATATTTATAATAAGATAATTAATTAAATAATAAAATTATATCACATAAGAACTTTATCTAAAAGCCAGTTAGAAGTAGTTAAATATGCTTATAATGTAGATACGTAGGTTACATTTCAAAAGTACAATCGCAACTAAATTACAAACTGCATGTAATATTGAAAAATATAAATAAAACAGTATTAGACACAAATATATGATATGGTAGTATATACAATGAAAAAGCTATGTACACGAGTGCTCAAATGTAAAGCAAACGCAATTATTAATGTATTGTGCATATTTAACTTCATTCAGGTGTTTAAGTCATATGAAAAATAACTTAAACGGCTGAATGAAGTTACGAGCCTACCAGTCCACTATTATTTTCTGTTTAAATTGAAAGATGCCCGCATGTGTGTGCAAAAAGACGAAGTACAAAGAATACAAAAGTGTATAATCTTTAATAAAGTTAGCCTAATACAATATTGTTTCCAATGCTGAAGCAAACATGATTTTGTTTAGTCCGTTCCCTGAATACAACGCGACAGAGCGCTCCGAGGTAATCACCCACAGAACCCCAGTTACTGTAATCCCTCGTGTCCCCTTTCATTCACGATAGGTGTGAAGTTATCAATCCGGTTTTGCTGATAGGGGCATTGGCAGAATTAAAGGGTTTAAAACGATTTAACAAGACCGAGCAGACCTACATGAAAGGTGAGAAGAGGGATTACAGTAGCCGAGCGCTACTGTACAACTGTACAACGCACGTTTATCAGCCTTTTGATCAAAATGCTGCCTTTTGTAAAGTGAAAGTACTTTACAAAAGACGAACAGCTTTATTTCAGTTATCAATTCACAAGCACATCACATTCCAGCTATTATTTATTTATTATAAATCAGTTGCATTTCAAAGTCATTCGTAAAATGGCCGCCAGGTGGCGCAAAGTAACATTTTCATTCGTCGTCGTAAATACAATAGTGATAGTAATTTCTACATAAGTACTTCACACAACAAACATGAAAAATCTGAACCAGAGCTATTGATATGTTCTGTACAATAATGAGTAAAAAAACATTGGTTGTTTAGATCAAGTTCACTAGCTGACAATTTGATTTGTACAAAGTATAAAAACTGTTATATATCGCATCTCCGTATCTGTTTATTGTTATTTAAGTTCTGGGTTATTTCAGGTACTTTAAACACATTGTTGTGTTGCTCATGTTGGGTCATATGAGATGTAGTGGGTCATTTACAAATGAACACCTGGTTGGGTTATTTTGACCCAACAACTGGTTTATTAATTACTCTCTCGTTTCTCCAAATGGCAGTCTGCAAAATGTTCAAAATATTACTAACCTTCACCAGTTTTTAAAGATAGCATCTATTTAGAAATTTTATATATAAAATATTTAGCGATTTCGGAGCTTCAGGAAATCTCCCGGCGCTCTGCCAATAACACCTGGCCAACTCATGTCGGAAATAATTTATTAACGTTTTTTAAACGTGTGCTATTGTTTTTTTACTTATAATATTTGTTAAATTAATTTCAATAAGGTTTGGGCTTAGGACTTCGATTCGGCATCGTGATCCCCTTCTTTAATTTCCTACAGAGTCTGCGCACCAGCAGAAGTAGACTAATGATTATGAATACATCTGGGAAAACAGCAAGCAGACTGACTCTGATCATTTAAAAAAACGTTTGCGTTCATTTTCTGACGCGCTCAAGTTTACCAAAAACAATACAAAACCGCGCACCTTATTTGCTTTCAAACATTTACAAAATCATAGCTTTTTTTTCGTTATTGTGAGTGCGCTTAAATAAAGGTAGAGTCTAATAAAGGCCATGTAGGCTTATATAATTTTATTATATAGTTTTTGCACATTAATCTGATGAATCTCATCTGTTACGTTTTTTGAGGACGACAGTTTTTTCAGCCTGTCACGGCGTGCGCCCAAATCAATATCGCTCCTCGCTCACTAGTTATGGTGTGGGATGTGGTGAGCTGCTGGATCCAGCCTCGCTGTCCCTGACCAGTAATAGGCAGATTCTGTTCATCTAAAGCATTTCACAGCATTTACCTCTAAATCTTTTTCCTATTTTCGCGAAACTTTCAGCTCCACTTTTTCTTCTTTCTCCTTTTCATTCATGGAATTTATTGTTAATTTGCTCAGAAAAATTCACTGTATCGAGAAGAAAAAGTATCAATATCTCTCCCTTCGTGAACTAAAAGTAAGGGGGTCCGGAGGGAGGGGGGGGGGCATGTTTCAGAACATTAATGGAATACACCAAACTAATTAATATTAAGGGAGGGCGATACATCCGCATGCGCGGTAACAGAAAACACGCTCTTTGTCGGCGGCACCCGTGCGATCATCCGCACTCATCCATATGCGTAGAAAAGAGATGTAATATGATTTCTGTCATTTTTAATATATTTTGTACTGACTGGGCTGGCCCACATTGCCCAGCGGCCCACCGAGAAAACTTCTGGTGCTCCAGATGGCCACTGATGTGGGCATTATAAGATTTGTATTCCTATTAATCCTAGGTTGTTGTTCATTTAGTGTCACTGTGTGTGCTTTACAATGCCAGACAACATTCAAATGCAAATTATTCACCCTCCCCAGGTGTAAATCAGCTGTTCTCACCTATACATTCAGAGAAACTGTAATGCACCTCTCCACAATTTAAAAACCTCTTGAATCTGAGGACTTTCTGGAGACTTTCAGTGTTTTAAATTTGTGTAAATTTAATTTTCTGGATTCTAGATTCCTAAGTTGACATTGTTACCTTTTTTAATCCTTGGAATGGAAGAAATTGCGATTTTCCTTATAATAGCATAAATTGCCTTGTTTTTAATTAGTCTATACACAATAATATTCTTTGGTATTTTTATAAAAAAAACGGATATGGGGCTATCTTGGTTTATTAATCCACGTGCCTGGTTTAGGTTTAGAATTCAGTGCGCACTGTTTGTACATCTGTTGATTTACAACTATATCAAAACACACAGAAATATGTTTTATTTGGGGTTAAGTGACTGATGTGCCTAGCTGAGCCTCTGTTTCACTGACACCTCTCTCTCTCTCTCTCTCACACACACACACACACGCACGCACACACACAAACACACACACACACAGAGCAGGCCAAATCATTAGCACGTCCCTTCCCCAAACAGCGCAGCCATTTACTTTCTATCCATTTACTTACATCTGAACTGAGTCGTTTAAATAAGTCACTGATCAATAGCTCATCATATCAATTTATTCATATAGATGTTCCTGTTTTACATGGAAATTTACAGGTTTGTTACAGAATGATTGACTCTGACAAAGCCATAAGAACAATAACAGCTGGAACACCTAAAACAGATGCAGGATTATTTTTTTTTATCTAAATAAAAATGCTTTTCTAAACGTGGGCATTTGTTATTTACTTATGGTTTAAACTTACGTTTAACGTTTACCTTGTATTTTATAAGGTTTTGCCAGCGGTGGTACAGCGCAACAGGGGACATTATTTACTATTAAAGAAAATTATGATGATCTGCCACGGCGTGCACCTGTGATGGGTGTGCGCCCAATTCTACTATCACTACTCGCTTACTCTGTAGGCTCCCTGAATAGGCGGCAAAGTGACTAAGCCACTAGTTTTTGTTAATTTATGTTGTAATTTATGTTAGGTCTCTCTGTCCTGTCTCTGCTAGCCAGCTAACTAGGCCTCTTGGTTAGCTAGTTTAGTGTTTATGTTAATTTATGTTGTAAATTTATGTTGCATGTAGCACCTTGGTCCTGGAGGAACGTTGTTTCGTTTCACTGTGTACTAACTGTATTAGGTTGTAATGACAATAAAGCCTACTTGAACTTGAAGATAACACAAAACCCTACACGCTTCTTTACTAATTACAAGTGATAAAATCTAAAGGCTCACTGTGTTCAAGTCCCACATATCCCATTTTTCATTAAATGTTAATATGATTCTTTAGGGTCCTAATAAAAAGAATGAAATATACTTTAATTAAAAATTATCAATGGTTGTGTAAAAAAACACTACTTTTACCTGGTAAAAACTAGCTCTGTTCTCAGCAACCTGTTTCAGTACATGCTCCTTTAAATGCTTATGATCTCTGCTGAGCCCTCCCCCCAGTTCTGTGGGGCGTGTCTTCACAACACACGTGGGGTATAGCCACGAAAGTGTAGTCCAGTGCAGGCAATGCTTTGGACTGCATTACTCACAAAGCATTGCCCACAACGGGCAGGGCCTCAGAGCCTGAGCCTGTTTTCTTAAGTCGTTTTTGGTTTGATTTAAGTACGGAACCCACCCGGAAGTTTGTAATATCGCCTGACAACGCAGAAATTAAAAGAATGGACATGCATCGACTTGATCTGTCCTTCTCATCACTGCATGGGCATGAATTAACGGGCTGTTACGCTGCTGCGAGCAACAACAACAAAAGCGAAGAAGCTTACTGAGAGAGATACAAACGCGATGTGTTTACTGATGTGTTTACATGACTTCTTAATCTTTGACAGACATTGTTATAAACCATCTAACGTTACAAAGGTAAGCATAATATAGTTTTCCGACTACGTACACAGTTTGCAACTAGACATTTTAATAAATGAAAAGAAAATCACTGGGCGGCTCTTTATCATCGTAGAGTGGTTGTGTACGCACTCTCCTAACACACAGTTCAGTCCAAACAGCTTAAAAAAAGTGCATGTAGGCCCGTATGACCCCTTTAACATTTATTGTGCTTAAATTTTATCCAAATAAGATTTAATTTAAATTCTACATTTGTACTGTAATTTTAGTACTTTAATTATGAATTTGATTAACTACAGTGTTTCACTTGATTTTATCCGCTACTACGTCCAGTTCTAAAGGAGCGCGTCCTATAATCCTGCAGAGAATGAACGCATGAGGCGTCAGTTTGTAGTTATATAGCGCCACTCAGTGGTAAAAGCCAGCAAACGCACAAATCCAAATGCTGCTGCCGAGCGCCATGACTGTAAAACCATTGCTCCAATTAGGTAACCGCTGTATTTATATTGTTCATTCATGTCTTTTAATGATGGCGACACATTTCTACGGGTTAAATAAGATATGTTGGCATAATTACTAATCAGGACTTTCGCATAGTTAACACTATCAGATAGCCTACTATTAGGAGATTAAATTTATTTTAAGACCATAGGAAATTTAAAGCATGATTTTGGGCATCTCATTTCATCATGAAAATAATATGAAGCACATCATGAAATGAAATGAAATGAAATGAAAGATCTGTTCTAAAACAAAAAAATTATATTTGCTTTAGCATTGGAAAAAATATTGTTTTAGGCTAACTAATTATACACAATTCTTTGTTGTACTTGGTCTGCCTTTCGGATGAGGTCCTTTCATGAGCCATCTGGCGGATATTAAGTGAAGCACAACACATTTATTTAAATCCATGATTCTTGTCACATGGAGGCCTCTTGGGATGCATGTGGTGACTGGGGACAGTTCCACTTGACCACGAAGATGGTCTTGGACTCAGCTGATGCAGACAGCTGTTCTCTAATAACTTGTGACCGCAGTCACTCAGTAGTTCAGGACTAAAAATCCTACAAACAGTTTTGTACCTAAGCACTAACTCCTGTTATACTGAAGTTCAAGCCTCCTAACACTCAGTATGACTGCAAATCAGAATTTACTATATGACATCAAATGTATCTATTTATTTATTTAGGGTATTAATCTTTTTTTTTTACCTGAATTTTGATCATCTTAGTCTTAGGTAGACTTAAGTCACAAACAACAAAACTATGCATGAAATCCATTTTAACATGACATTGTGTCAATACAAGGTGTCTCGTTTTCCCCAAATGGATTAAGAACAATTTATTTTATTATTTAAATAGCATAGAATATACTATATACTTAAGCAGTCTATCCTAATTACAGAATCTGTTTACCCCTGAGAAACAGCACATGCTAGATATTTTTTGCTTTCGTTACTTGCATCAAACAAAAATGTATTTAAGCCTGGTCATATCTTGAAATTGTACTTACCCTGTAACAATGTTTTATATAAAGGTTTGCCTGCCATTACCACATGCTAATATTAATTCCTACCACTACAGACACACTTTTTAATTCCACACCACTACCATATATTTTTTAGGAGGTGGCAGGATGTAGCATGGTGTGGATTGTTCTAGACGTATAGCAATGTTGTACTGTAACATAGGGCAAATACTTAATTACTGTACTTTTGTCGAATTTTCACATAGGTTCTTTGTTATATTTTTTTGGAGCTTTTACTTATACTCCACTACATTTCTACATCTACACCTAGGCATTTGGCAGACACCATTATCCAGAGCAACTTAATTTTGTTTTTTTTCTGAGCAGATAAGGGTTAAGGGCCTTGCTCAACTGCCCTACAGTGGCAACTTGGTGGTCGTGGGGTTTGAACCTAGGACCTTCTGAACCATAGTCCAATGCCTTAACCCCTGTTTTTCAAAACTGCTAAAAACAGAAGGCCATATCGTGGTCACAGTAGACTCAACAACTGATAACATCCTGGCAGCTGGCTCTGCTGCTAACATTACAACTCCGATAAAAGATGAATACCACCCAGATTACAGTGGTGATCTTAGTAACTTCCTGGTGATGACGAAAATAACATTACACATCCCTGGCCTTATTAGCAAGAATTTTTTTTATGTGGTGGACTAAAAGATTGTTTCTACGGCTTCTTATGCCTACCAAAATATCAGCATTCAAAAACTCCCTATCCAACCTGAAAAGGCACACTGAAGTAAGTTAACATTGATTTAGTGGCGCCAAAATGTCAATGTTATATAACATTAGTTAATTATTTAATATCTTAAGTCTGTTCACCTATGTGACTTACATGATGAGCAGCCTAAAATGTGCTAGGTAATGTTGTTGATTAGCCTTTACATTATGTGACTGTAAGAATAACTGTTGTCTCTAGGGGTGGGCAATATAACCAAAATCTTCTATCACGGTAGAAGCAATATTCTATCCGATAACGATATATATCACAATATAGCAATTTGTATCTGAAAATGCATGAATAAAAATTCAAACACAAAGAAACTGTTTTACATAATGTAATTTTATTTAAACTGTGAATTGCTGGGGTTTGCCGCATTTTTTTACTTTGGCCATATTCGTTTGGATGCTTGGATTTCAGAAAAGGTTTGACGTGTTTCCTCCACTTGTCAAAACAGTGCACTTGCGTACCTTGCAAATCACGTTCATCTCATTCGTATCACTTCTCTTATACCCAAACCAATTCCACACCACAGACGATGCACCTTTTTTGTCACATGTAAGCAAACTCACTGCTGCTGCACCGTCTTCTTCCATTGTCGAAGTGTATGTGAAGCCAAACATCAAAAGTGGGACGAAACCGTGGCACCCGATTGAACCAAATATCTGCGCGGCCCAGTGAACAGCAGAGCGCGACTATCTGGATAGCGCAGAGATGATCTGGTTTATTCACGCAGCCCGGTGGACCAGCGCCACTCGAATCACAAACCTGAATCACAAACCCCCCACTGTTTTTTATTTAAAAACAATTTATTTAAAATGTCAGGACTGTTTAATATTGTTTCCGCCTTGCCATGCCTGGTTTGTACGTGCGCATCCCAGCGGGGTAAAATGTAATTTGATGGTCGGCAAGGTTTATTTCTATCAGCATCGCGCAGGTTTGTGATTCGAGCAGCGGTGCTCAAGTTGGACCGCGCTGCGCGATCCACCAGGTCTGGATATTTGGTCTGCCCACGCCGGCTCAATCGGGTGCCACAGTGTGTATTGCATGGTTACGTAATGTGCAACGTCACGTGATCCCAACAGCGATTAAGACGATAGACCAAAGTCTCAATTGGTTGACAAATTTCTACCGGTTAACCGGGTCTACTGGTATATCGCCCACCCCTAGTTGTCTCTCTCTCTTTCTGGTGCCCAACATCTGAATGGAGTTCTCTTAGCACAGAGGGCTCTGGCTGTTGATATGGATGACTCCATTTGGTCTGATTGGGATGTGTGGGGTGATTAAAGACAGACCCACGCAATGATCATGATGAGGACTATGTTAATGATGGTAGTTTTTCTTTGATGGCTTGTGACAAAATTTAAATTTTACTTGTCACATACACAGTATAATATGCAGTCATTAAATAGTATAGGACTGAAATTCCCACAAACAGTTTTGACAGAGCCTCCAACAACCATTAAGTGGTTTTATATTAACTTGAACACCTTTTCAATACTTTTAGTCTTATAGCACACAGAGATAACCAGGGAGTGATTTATTGTCACTACTTGATATCATCCAAATAAGAATGAGTTGAGTCCGGTTTCTCTCAAGGTTTCTTTCTAATGTCATCTCAGGGAGTTTTTCCTTGCCACCATTGCTTCAGACTGCTCATTAGGAACTATAAATGTATACACATTTCTAGGGCTGCAAAAACTAATCGATAAAATCAATAATTATCGATAATGAAATTCATTGTCAACGAATGCCGTTATCGATTAGTTGGGCTGCTCACGTCACTGAGGAGCGCGACCACAAGATGCACAAATACACAAAGATCCACACAGATACACATCCGCTCGCGCAATAGAGGTTACAGAAGCGTCTGCAGGAAAAAGTGTGCGCCCCAAGTCCTCCAAGGTATGGGAGCAATTTACATTACACCCCTCTAAGAAGACGGTAACCTGCACGCTATACAAGACCGAGCTTTCTTGGCATGTCATGAACGAACACTTAAAAGAAAAAACATGTTGGTGTTACGAATGGCGAAACGTCAGCAGGGTCAGAAAAAAAACTATCTCTCCATCGTGTAAAAGTTGTATAGTTTAAGTGCTTTAGTGTTAACTGTTTGCTAACTTCAGGACAGTTGCGCTAGATCTGTTCACATGCCACTCGCTAGCATCACATTGCGCAATCACTTCATGAGCAATAGTGATTAGTTAAATGGTGCTACTTTAGATTAGCTTAAATTACACGCAAATAACAGTAGAATATTACATTTAGTGATTGTTGTGGTTTTCAGTGAAGGCAAATAACAGTACATTTGTAACTATTAGCTTTTTACATTTCTACAGTTTTTTTTTATAGTCCACTACAAAGTTAACTTGTAACAAACATAATTTACTATCTTTTTATTATACAAAATGACATTATTTTAGCTGTTTATATCTTAACAACTGAGTATGTCAGTGTATTTAACTATAAATACTATATAACTCTTTTTAAACTATATATATATATATATATATATTTCATTTAAGGTTTAAAATGTCAAAATTAAAGATCGTTAAACTCTATATGTGGTTTTTGCATTTTTTTAAGTTTATTTTTATACATAATACCCTGATTTATGTTTTTTTTATAGTTATAAGCAAAACATCAAATTTAAGAAGCATTTAGGTTTAATTCGATTAAAAAAAATAGTCGCCCAACTAATCGATTATCAAAATAATCGTTAGTTGCGGCCCTACACATTTCCTTACAATAAATTTTTTTCCAGAATATATTAATTCTGCCAGCCCTTCCAGTCATGACCTTCTGTAGCTTACACTTCTTGCTTCTTACATTTCCTACCTCTATTATTCCTACACAAGACAATTTTCCTGTCATCCTTCTTACATTTATAAGAAAAGGTTTACTGTATTTAGAAAGACATAAAAAAAAACTGAAAATTTGCTTCTGATTGGCTCCTTTTGATGCTCTGGGTACCCTGGGGACTCTTAATGTGCATTCGTCAAAGCATATTTTTTTTTCTGATGCTGTGTTTATCATTACACGTACTGTAGGTTATATTGGTGTAATTATTATCAGCATAATATGAAAATGTCTCACACATACGCATGCACACACTAAAATCTAAAATATGTACTACTGTCTGATTAGAGACAAGCATGTACAATTCTGATTAAAATTTAACTTGCTATATTACTTAATTATACCTGATGCATTGATAAACATCTAGCTGTTACACAGAAACTCTGAGAAAAGAGTGAGAGCAACATGAAACTATACAAGAAGTATAATAGACTAGGGTTAGTACCCATCGTTGATGGATAAAGAGTTTTTAATGGTTAAAAGGTTAAAGCTAAGAATAAGCTAATAAGCTTTAATGTTATCAGTGATATTATTTTAGGTTGAAGCCCACACACGTCGGCCTGTCTTTCTGAATGACAGAACTCTCTGCCTAACTTATTAATAAAAAAAAAGAAAAACAAAATTTGTAAGGTACAGTACATCTTTGATGGACCAGTTTTCATTATGCCTTTTTTTTTAAGTAAGCCATGCCTGTGCATTTGTTTGTTTTTTGTGAGAACTTGGCCGCTTTTTATATGCATAACGGTTGTTTCTGTGTCTTCTGCATACTCTGTGTATTTTTGGCAAACTAAAGTTATAATACATATAATAATATAATATTTTTTACAAAAATGTGGCCAAAAAGAACAGTTGTTAGTAATTTATAGTGTCAAAATAAAGAAAACGACATCACAACACATCAAAAATTACCTAAGATCATGTAGTATTTGTGAAGCTTTAATAACTCAAATAAAATTAAATGCAAATAAATTGTGAACAAATTGTGTTAATGCTTCGGCTAAATAACATTAAGAAATCAATATTTGGTGGAATAACCCCGATTTGCAATTAGAGCTTTCATGCGTTTTGGCATGCTCTTTTCACATTGCTGTTGGGTAACTTTATACCACTCTTTTTACAAAAAAGGGAAGTTGTGACCCTCCACCTTCCTCATGACATTCCAAAAGTCTTCTGGAGTAAATTGAAGTGGCCTTTCATTTTTTCCCAGAGCTGTATTTATATAAAAGTATTTGCAACAAATGTTTTTTTCTTAATTGCCATGGAGATAAATCGTGATTTATATTTTGGCAAAAATCGTGCAACCCAACATGCACAGCCTATTCACAACCTATTTGTATTCATCTAAGCTTTAATTTAGGGAGTGTAAAAATGCTCTTAAGGAAAATAGGCCACGAATAAACCCTGTTCTACTCAATGAACTAACAAAGTTATTCCTTTACTATTTTTATAGAGTTTTATCATTACTGTCAGTACTTACGTTAGTTTTGGTTCACGACCCTCACTGGTGTATTGCCAGCAAATAAGACCAATAAGATCATGGACTCGAGCATTTGCCATTGTCACCACCATCATAGGATGCAACTTCTCTTGGGTCGACTGCATTGAGAGGTAGACATCTATTTTTTTGGTTGCTGTTGTACCTACATGGCCCTATAAAGGGGCAAAAAACCTGGCAGTTACTATGAGCTTAAAGAAGATAGTTATATTTAATTTCAGAGAAACAAAAAGAAAAAAAGTGTCATCTCTGTGCCTTAACCACCTTTAAAAGAAAATGTATTTGTATTAAAAATATGCAAGATTTTATTTTTAATCCAAATGTAAAACTATGCCCAATCTTTCTTTCTTTCTGCATATTTAATTGTATTTATATATTAGCACCGTCGCCTTGCACTTCCACGGTCCATGTTCGATTCCCGGCCAGGCTCGATTCCCGGCTCTGTGTGCATGGAGTTTGAAAGTTCTTCTTGTGCTTGGTGAGTTTCTCACAGTCCAAAAACATGTAGGTTAGGGTAATTGGTGTTCTCAAATTGCCCGTAATATGTGTATGTTTGTGCCCTGCGATGGATTGGCACCGTGTCCAGGGCGTACCACGCCTCGTGCCCTAAGTCTCCTGGGATAGGCTCCAAACCCCCTGCGACCCTGATTACAGGATTAAGCGGTAATGACGATGAGTGAGGGTGAGTGATTATTCATTATGTCAGCATTTCTGTACTGGATTTTAAATTTTGAAAAGTCCATAGTGATGTGTGAAATGGCTCATTGCTTACACAAGGTTAGCATTAATAAAACCATTTTTTAACATGTACAGTGCCCAGCATAAATGAGTACACCCCCTTTAAAAAGTATGAATTTAATCAGTAGCTCAATGAACAAAAAAACAATTTCCAAAATTTTCACAAGGCTTGAACACTTTTTTTATGACCACCGTGATTTTTAAGGACAGCACCAAGTCTTCTAGGCATGGAATGAACAAGTTGGCGACATATTGCAACATCTATTTTTTTTTCATTCTTTAAGAATAACCACTTTTAGAGCCTGGATGCTGGATAAAGAGTGATGCTCAACTTGTCGCTTTAAAATTCCCCACAGGTTTTCGATTGGGTTCAGATCAGGAGACATACTTGGCCATTTATTCACTTCACTTTGGCTTTCTACTGCTTTAGCTAACTGCAGTAAACTTGCATGGCGATTTTCTTTAACCCTTCTAATTAGAAGACGCTCTTGTTGAGATGTTAACTTCCATGGATGGCCTGAATGTCTCTGTAAGATGGTTGCACTTCCATCTTTCTTAAATTTTTGGATCACTTTTGCTACAGTATTTTGACTGATATGTAAAACTTTGCTGATCTTCTTGTAGCCCTCACCTTTTTTGTGTAAAGAAATAATTTCCTTTCTCAGATTTTGTGACATTTCTCTTCCATGTGGAGCCATTGCTGACAGCATAAAATGGGAAGGGCTTTTCTTTGTTAAGTAATACCCTTTTATAGTCACCTGTCTGCTGGACACTTTTTAAATGAATCATCAGACTCACGTGTGCTTGAATGCCTGTTAATTAGAAATTTGTAGTCTTAAGTGTGGCTTTTCTCCTAAGACAATAATTGGGGTGTACCCATTTTTGCAACAAGGGCTTGAATGAATTTGTTAGAAAAATCACTTTTTTGTGTGTTCAAATTAACAAATCTGGTTTGCAATAAATGGCCCACATTTGTGGGAGTATTTTGTAGTATATATCTCACAGAAAATGTTGATTCTGAAAGGAAACTAAAGGTTTTCTGACAAATTTAGTGGCCTGTACTCATTTATGATGAGCACTGTATATATGAATGTAACTTTTCATTAGTGTTATAGCAGATAGTGTTCTTCGGAATTTTATAAACATAATAAAAAAAAAAATAATAATAATAATAATCTCACCTTGCCGTCAAATTTGGAGTACTCATTAAAGGGGTTATTCAACTGTTGAGGACACTGCTCTAGGCGCAGAGAAAGGGTGGATTTGGAGCCTGAGCTTCGAGGCCTGTCCTTAAAGTCTTTCTTCTCAAAAAGAAAACTCAAGTCTTCAGCTAAAGAAATAAAGCACACATTCAACAAAAAAGTTTTAAAGACAGACATTACCTTGTAAGAAAATTATTTTACACATAGGATATAAGTACCTGACTGAGAAGATGTCCTCTCCTTCCATGGAATGTTTTTACATTTGATCTGGTTCTGTCTTTCCTTTCTTAGCCTTTCCAACCTTTGAGCTTTACAATAAATGTTAATTATTAGGGCAATTTGTGACATTAGTAATTTTTCAGTTTAAAATATTTTAAGCAAAATGTAAATATGAAAACATGAGAACTAACTCAGGCTTCATGATTATATGCCAGGCCTGGCAAAAAGTGCAAACATTGTACGTTTAAATCACCAAGTGATGGTTGCAACTTTAGCATGTTCCTATGATGTTGTCCCCCAAAATATTACACACTTCAAAATGTTAATTGCACAATAAGATAAAACAATAAAAAAATATGTAAGTAGTGATAAAGATAATGCATATACATATTGCTGGCACATTTCCATTCTGCATTTTCATACTGCATTAGATATATATGCACTGAGAACAATTCTCTTCCTTTCCTGAAGACAAACTGGGTGAACAAACTGGCCGATTACAAACTGGCTGATTACAAAAATAAAATAAAAAAAGTAGATTAGGAATGCACCGAATGTTCGGCAACCGATTAAGTAAAAAGGCATAATAAATTTTGCCGAACAATGACGTTTTTAATGACGCGATCAAATAGTAACCCGTGTAGAGTGAGAGGCGCGCGCTTTATGCAACAAACATGTCAGCAGTGTGGAAGCACTTTAAAGTGTCAGAGAAAGAGGCAAAAACGGCAGTTTTCAGACACTGTTCTGCTAAATTGTCCAGAGGGGGTGCATCTGCAAAAACTTCAAGTTTAATTTATCACTTAAAATCAAGACACCCCAAAGACATGGCGGCGGCTACGGCAACAGCGAATCCACGTTTGTTGTTGTAGACATACAGAGTTCCATTCTTTCAGCAGTCAGTTATAGGCCCAACATATGCTATTCATTTCGGTGCATCCCTAAAGAAGATTAATAAGATTACATTTCATATGCTAGTTCAGAACCCAGATGAGTTTACATGTTTTAAGTTTGATTGGAATTACAACCAATATTTTTATCTACTAAAAATTGGCTGGGTTCTCACAGCAATCCTTTAAATTAAATTATTAAGTAAAACCTATAACACTGAAGATGAAAACAAATTTGGTGAAAATATCTGCAGCCCTCTGAAAAAGTTAATGTTTAAATATTTGTTTTGCAATTGCACTTCCAAGAGGGCAATTGTCAAAAAAAATTATAAAAAGATGTGTGCCATGAGGGTGATGTGCATACAAAGTTTGATGTGAAAGCAACAAGAATATATTATATTATGTAATAATTATATATAATTATATAATGACTAACAAATAATAAATTCAAAATACCCTGATGAAATCTAGTGCTGATTGGATCTATAATAATTTGTTAGTCAAATTAATTAAGTGAAGCTGAAGTCAGTTTTTCATTTAGAATCAATTTACGCTCCTTATAATACAGGTGTATATAGCATTTTACATTACAACATATAGATCTGGAAAATATGCCACAACTGTTACAGAGGTGCTTGTATTTACTGCAAAAAAAACATTTTGCAACTGTATCAACACTATTTCTTTTAAAGTCATGGCAATTGGTGCACTATTGCCACTTACTCAACTGGAGTGTGGAGCATAAAACTAGAAGCAAAAGCAAGTTACTCAGTATTCAAATTTTAATTTAACACTTGTAATTTATTTATTTTAAAAAAATCTTTAAACCTGTAAGAAATACTGTTGAGTAAAATAATGTAGATTCACAGCTTTATGATATCTTAAATAAAAAGAAAATTAACCAACTACTGTATACAAACATGACTTTATTTATTTCAATTTTTTTAAATAAGTCGCATAAGAAAAGAAATAGTACAGATTTATAACATCACTTTTTTAGGGTTGGTTTTGGTTGCTTCTGTGACCAAATAGTAATATTATTACTCGCACATTTGGTTCGACGTCATTTCCATATTTCGGAAGCAGTACAATTTACATTTTTTAAAAGTAATGATATTTCGGTTTTACATGACATATCAAAAAATCCAAATGCACAGTTTGATGTCTGAAGCGTTAACCCACACTGGCATGACTTCTAGTTTCAAGTTACAAGTTTAATTGTCATATGCACAGTAAAGAAACATGGCCATGAGTGCAAAACCTTGAACCATACATGAAAAGAATGCATCTTCTTTTGGGTGACATTCAGATAGCAAGAATATAAATTATTAATCATTGAGTTAAATGTTACACATTATAATGCACCCATTGACAAATCCTTGGCTTGTGTTAGCTCATTTGCAAATGTCATAGTACAGCAGGGCTATGGTCAATAAAGATTGCACTTGCAAACCGTTCTTGTACATAAGACTCAGTTTGCTGTATGCCTTTTTGCTTTTTTTTTTAAGGACCATCACCTGTCTGGATAAAAACTGCTATTTTCTTCACCTTCAAACCCTAAAGCTATATGTGTTGCTATTTAAAGTTATTCAGTGTTTGTTTATTGTGAATTTGGGACGAGGTTGTGGGGTAAGCATGCCATTGCATCTCTCCATAAAAAAAAAATACAAATGCAATTATCAGTCAAATATGCAACAAAAATACATATTAATACACATATTTCAATGCTCATTTCAATGACTATAATTTTGCCCCAATTAATTTTATCCCCTTTATAAAAAAAATTTAGAACTCAAAATCACAATAACCTACCTGTGTTGGAGCGACGACGAATACCAAAGTCCCAACTGGAAGTGATGTCCACAGATTGAGAAAGGTCACAGGGCTGCACATCTCCACTTACGCCATCCCCTAACAAACCCATTAATCCACTACCAGCAGGTATGGCACCTAAATAACACTTCTCCAAGTCAACATCATGGTCAATCAGCACCATCTCACACATTCCTGAGTCATCACTAGTCACATGGGACTGTCGGATGTGGGCCAGTATAATAGTGGGGTTGTCAAGGAAAGCCATTGGCACTTCCTGATACAGCTTTCCTAAACTATTCACCCCACCACTTCACTTTCACATCAGGTTCTGCCACACAAAAAGTCGGATGGTTCTTCACCAGTTGCTGTTTGTTGTTTCCCCTTAGCAGTGGAGCATTTGAGGTTGCCTGAGGAAATGACAGATGTCAAGGAAATGTAAGTTTATATTACATGATGTATTTAAAACTTTTATGAGAACACCATGTTAACAGGTTTTAACATATTAGGAGGTACTCACTACTGTTATGGACATCTACCTGTACTTTTAGGTCAACATGCACAAATTAATAAGTTAATACAGACAAGTATCTATATTGTATTGAAATTGTATAAATATATTTATATGCTGCAAATCAAGTATGAAATTACAACAATCTAATGGCATTATCATATGCAAAGTAATATGATTGTTTTAAATGTAAAAAAAAAAAAAGAAATGGCAAAAAAACTAGGCATAAATGCATCACATTAAATGTCTAATTTCTAAAAATGTGTGCGCTTTTTGGCAGAGCGAAATCGAGTAACTGTAGGAAACAAAATGTTAAAGATGATTTTCTTTTTCTTGCACCAAATACAATTATTGTGCCTTCCTGTGTTAACCAGTCTTTCAGTAATAAAAGTACAGGGTGGATTGTGTGGTACTGTTTAATTTTCTTTTAGTTTAAATATTAGTTTAACATTATTTTAGTATGAATTTCAGTTTAACCACTACACACTTACACTATTAGGACCACATCATTTAACCTACACTCATTTCATGCAACCCTTTTTTCATTCGTAGTACTAAATTCTCAAATTAACGACGACCAGCTTGCACGCGTTTTTTGTCCCTTCTGACTCCTTTTTGTCCAAATAGCGTCTGATGTGCCAGCGCAGGTTGTTAGCTAATAGGCTAAGGCCTTAGCACAGTATCGCAATGTTATTCGACTGTTATTTAAACTAACAAGCGTTACCTTAATGCATAATCAACTCGATGGTTAAATATGTTGGCGCGTCCTATAGGGATAATTACTCGAGTCAAATGCAAGTTAATCAGCGTTTATGAAACATGACAATCAAAATATTCCCGTGATAAAGGCTTGCTGCTCAATGTTGCGAGACTATCGAATTTGATCTTTCTACTTCCGGGTTGGTAGGCTTTATACAAAATAAAAGTCTCATATTTGTTCTGCTTATTATTAAGTGGTGCTTGCGAAGCGAAGCAATACTAATATTATTTCACAGGGGTCCGTTCTTCGTACGTCGCTAACTCAGTTAGCTGGGGTTGATTGTTGTGGATTTGTCCTGATCTTGGATTGTTTCGTTCTTCGATGCGCTTCTAGCATTTGTTGTCATAGCAACATATCCGTAAGCTTGAACCTGCTCGGGAGCAGGTTTATTTCATGTAAACAGGATTTAGCCTGCGCTCCTGGCAGGTTATGATTGGTCGAAATTGCGAGGTTACATCTGATTGGTTAAAGAGCACGACTGACTCACGTGGAAAAAAAGAAAAGTATATGCCCCCTGCCATGCACTCCCCTCCACCCACACACATAATCGCTATCAAATATTATATATGAACATAAATTTATAGGTTTATTGTTATCAAATATGATATTACTATTATAATAAACCCTAGGCACTGGACAGCCGTCAAGACCATTAATACCAATTCTTTTATAATGTTTATTTTGTAACACATTTATTTTTCAGGGGTTTGTCATAAAAATATGCAAATAAATATTTATGCGTTCATGTTTGCGCTAATAATTTTTCACCAGACTGCTTTATAAACACAGGTCAATATAAAGCAGGTTTTACTAGGAAGCTGCTCCTAAAAAATGGATCTGTACTAACGCTTCATGTTCCTGCTTCATCTTCACCAGGCTCAGTGAGTAATTCCTTTTACTACTGTATGACTCTTTGCAGATCGCCTTTTCTAATAATCACGATGGATGCGGAGTCTAAGTTAACTTATACTCTCATAGAACATGGTTATGGCTTCTTCTTTATGTACATCCGTCTCTATATAATTCCTAATCGCCCGTTTATAATAAACAATGCATTAAGGTGATTGTCTAGTTGCAAACTGTGTACGTAGTCGGAAAACTATATTATGCTTACCTTTGTTACTTTAGATGGTTTATAACGATGTCTGTCGAAGATTAAGAAGTCATGTAAACACATCAGTAAACACATCGCGTCCGTATCTCTCTCGGTAAGTTTCTCCGCTTTATGTTGTTGTTGCTCGCGGCAGCGTAACAGCCCGTTAATTCATGCCCATGCAGTGATGAGAAAGACAAATCGAGTCGATGCATGTCCATTTTTTTTATTTCTGCGTTGTCAGGAGATATTACAAACTTTAGCGTAGGTTCTGTACTTAAATCAAACCAAAAACTACTTAAGAAAACAGCCTCAGGCTCTATATTCCAGCGTTTTTCAGTTTGGACTGCATTACCCACAAAGCATTGCTCGCACTGCGTTGTGGGGAATGCTTTGTGGGTAATGCAGTCCAAAGCATTGCCCACGTGTGTTGTGAAGACACGCCCCGCAGAACTGGGGGGCGGGCTCAGCAGAGATTATAAGCATTTAAAGGAACATGGTAACATGGTAAAGGAAACAGGTTGCTGAGAACAGAGCTAGTTTTTACCAGTTAAAAGTAGTGTTTTTTTTACACAACCATTGAGAATTTTTAATTAAATATATTACAAACTTTTCATTAGGACCCTAAAGATCATATTAATATTTAATGAAAAATGTGTCTGGATGACCCCTTTAAATAAATATAGCTGATTATCAACGAGGGAATGAATAGCGCATTGTCCAAGTGCAAGTTTATCTTGGAGATAAACTATTTGCTTTGGGTGAGAGCACCATCTAGCGATCATTGTGTGTCAGCAAAAGTAGGTGACACTAGCGCAGCGCTTCTAGTGTTAATTCACAATGTTTTACACTTTTACCTGTAGTTAAACTCACTGTGACAAAAAAATTAGATGGTTTTTGCAGTGCTTACATTACAGGTCAAAGGAAAAAACATAGTTACCCACCACAGTGAGCTCTGTTCACTTCGATCTCATGAGTGGTTGCCAGGCGAGGTAAGGCATTTTCACACAGCATTTCTAGATTTTATGTATAAAAACACTTAAAATTGACTTAAATTTAATAAAAATGTCGGCATATATAGGTTTGTCTGTTTTTTTTCCCCATGATTTATATAAACTTTTCTATGATGCTGTTATCAGTACTTATTATTCTGTAACAGTATCTGTTATTACTTATAGCTGTGTCAACAAAGTGTATAGAGCATGCAACCATGTAACTTTCTGTTGCAGTCTACTGATTAATTTCATTTGTGAAAAGAAAACCTACTCTGCTCGGCCCCCAAAAAAGTTGCCATTTCAGAATTGTCAAATTATTGGGCTGCACTTTGGCTAAGTTACGTAAACTTAATACACTTAAAGTATATGGCTGTTTATTTTCTAATGTACATACCTGACACAGTAATTAATGAAATTAAAGTATATATTAAATGTATTATAAGTACATTATAGAATTTTTTACCGTGTTACAAATACACAAGTAATGTATATATTCTTATTGCAGGAGTAGCATAATTCTGGCCAATTTCAAAAAAGTACACTTTGTGGTCAATGACAGCAGACTATCCAATCCACACACAACTTCACAATTGATGTCCTCCCTGACACAACCTTCCATTTTTTTTTTTACCCAAGGTTGGTACAGACAACCAGTGATAGTAGGGCTCGAACCCAGATCCTCAAATTCCCCCAAATAAACAACCTAGCGCCTAAGCCAACTGATAGCGGGTCAATATGTAAATTAAAGGGACCTTTTACAAATACTGAATGCCTTTTAGACTACAATGTTTTTAAAAAACCCAATACATCAATAAGGACAAGGCATGTTTTATTTGTGAGTTTAACATATTTAATTTAAATAAAAAAACAGTAGCCTACTATAGTTTTTATTTTCTTCAACAACTTCAGGTTGTCTCACAAACACAAAAGCAAAAATATATACAGTTGTCTGAAAAAAAAAAGACAGGCATTAGTATTGGATTATACTGTATTAGTTTCAACCTGGTGTTTTGTTTCAAGCTATTGTGCAGAGACTCTGAAAACGGGTTGAAAGCTATGGGGTATTATACTAGAAGTTAGGTACATAGGATTTAGCAATAAAACATTACAAAATACATTCTATAGTTTAAACGATAGACTTAATTTTGAAGTACCTAAAAAAATTTAAATTTACATGCAGACAAAAATAAAATAATAACGATAAGAATTGGCATACACAATGAAGCAGCTTACAGCCATGAATTCAAACTAGAAGCGAAGAATGTGCTTACCTTAGTTTCTGATTAAGGGGTATTGCCTCTACTCTTGGTTATGGTTGGCTGGAATTGTGGAAAAGTTCTAACACTGCTGCAGTTTTAGCAAGCACAGTTTTATGCGGAAAAGTGAGTTTCAGCATGCAAAAACGAGTTTGAATATAGTAGACTGCTCTACATGGAGATTTAAGAAAATAAATTCGGTGTGGACTAGAGGTACTTTGACTGATTAAAAGCATGCAACCATGTAACTTTCTCTTGCTAGAAGGTTAAAAACCACTCAAACTTTTTGAGTTTGTTCCGCACAAGCAGAATACTCTAATATGATCCATGCCTTGATTCATGCCAAAAAGAGCTTTTAGAAAAAAAAAAAAAAATTATGCAAAGGCTTACAAAGACATTTCAGATAAATTTATTAGAAATTTACCATTCAGTTAGGCAAATGAAGGTATTTTAGGACTAAATAAAAATGATCCAATGACCAGAAAGACTCATCAATGAAGTAAAGAAAACTATGAGTGACAGCCAAAGATTTAAAGGCATCATTGGGACTGGCTAACATCTGTGTTCATTTCTGCCAAAATGTTTTGTGCGCTAATAAAACTAAGCATATGCATAAACTAAAATAAAAATAAACTGCATATCATCATAAATGCATCATTCCATTCATATAGTATGATGAAAGAAACATCATAATTTGGGCCTGCTTTGCTGCATCAGGGACTGGTCAGCTTGCAGTCATAGAAAAATTCTTCAAGATAATGTAACAATGTCTGTATGTCAGCTGAAACTCTGTAAAAAATGGGTGATGCAACAGGACCATGACCAAAACACCAGAGCAAATCCTAAACAAAATTTTGCTGAGAATAAACAGAGATCTTCAGACATCATGCCTGCGCGCGTGTGTCTCTCCCGGTCGATCGGGCCCGGACCAGTAAGTGTATCAAGGTGCAGCGGACACAACAAGAAATAACTCATATTCTCTTAGCTTAAAACTTAGCTCGGACACATTTTTTCATTATTTCATACCTAACAATATGACAAAGCTAATGCATTTCTGCCAGGAAGAATAGCTTAAAATCAATGTGCAGGTGTGATTCACAGCTACAACAAGCATCTGGTTAAGGTTATTGCTTCCTAAAGGGTCAACCAGTTATTAATTCCAGGGGTTTACTTACTTTTTCCACTGCCTGTTAGGGATCTGCGAGGTCGTGATGGGGTAGTGTAAAGGTGAAAAATTGGAAGAAGTTGCAAGTTTGGGCTGCATTTCTTTAAACAGAGTTGCAGTTTGGTCATAATTAATGGTGTCCTCAATGCTGAGAAGTACAATTTTCATCATGTATTTCATCAATTTTCATTTACTTATTCATCATGTAATACCATCAACAGGGCATCTGATTGGTCCCAAATTGTCAGTAAAAACAACCAAGAGTCCTAGAGGTGATGGTTTTTGCCTAAACTTCAAGCATTTTAATCTATTTGTCAGATTGATGAAAAGTGACAAGGTGACACATGACACAACATTTTTTTTTACAAAATCTTATTTAACAAATGCTTTAAGTTAGTAACAGTGTTGCTTCATGTCACAAGTGATTGTAAACATGTAAAAAAATTACATTTACTGATTATGCATACTTGTCCACCTGATCCTAGGCTTAGACAGTGCACCACCTCAGGAAACACTACATTTGTGCCGGGGGGGCGTCATGCAAGGTACTTTCAGTATCAGTGCATAATGAATGCTCAGTGTCTTAGCACGCATGTGATGTAATACGTATTTCTAAACCATCACAATTTTGACTTTTGACCCAGTAGAACATTATAGTGTTCTATTGCTTTAAAACTAGATGCCTGAAAAACGTTCAGGGAACTCGCCTTTATGCATGCGGTATTTAAGTTGTGATGAAGTACATGTTGTTTGTAAAACTCCTGCATCTCATTCAGTAAAGAGTTGCTAAAAAACAATTTCTATTTTCCATTCATCAGTCAACATGGCGTCAGAAGCGGTCCGTGCAGCTTTGTGAAAGCAGCAAAGGCAAATAAATTCAAGCAAATAAATTCTCCCAATGGCCAGATGATAATATAACAATAAAAAAAAACACAAATTTATTTAAAGAAACCAAAAGTCAGAAGAAACAATAAAGGGCATATGCTAGCGATAGAGACAAGCTAATGGGCTAGCCGAAAGGGCAGTAAAAGACAAAAAAACTACTGTAATGGAGAAATCCAAAAAAAATGGATTGGATGTGTTTCAAAACCTGCTCAATCTTAGGAACATTCCACATGACCAAACACTAGATTCACCAGCAGAGGGGTTAATGTCTGGACAGACACGTACAACTCTACCAAGTAGTAAGTCCATTTTGGTGCCAGCCTTAAAGAATAACATCCCTGTTAAGGATTAACTCTAAAAAAGTGGCGTCTGATTGCTATTATTATTGTGTTGTTACCTCAATTCTCTCGCATCTTTTTCCATTGTGCTCACATTGCCTAGGTTGCTTTGTTTTCTTATTTGTGTTCTTATTATTTTGGATACACTTTGTCCCCAGGTGAAGTCTTCTCTTGACCCTCTTCAGTTTGCCTATCAGCCACTCCTGGGAGTAGATGATGCCATTATACACCTGCTCCACCCTACCTACTCCTACCTTGACAAACCTGGGACCAGTGTAAGGATTATGTTCTTCGACTTCTCCAGTGCTGTGATCTGCAGCAATGGTGCTCCTCAGGGGACTCCATTTCTTTTCACCCTCTATATATCAGACTTTAAATATAATTCAGGATCATGCCATCTACTAAAGTTCTCTGACGACTCTGTGGTGGTGGGATGTATTAAGGATGGTGACATATCCGGTTCTGAACTCCCACTTTGATTTTTGACTAAGGCTCAAACTTTACGATTTGGCTCTGATGCTCTGATTTTGACCGCATGAGATCGCCGATGAAGAGTCAGAGCTCATCAGCAGGAGTTGCTCAGCACCAAGCAGGCCCCCGCGGATGCCACTGTATCTATCTTTTTTCCCCACTTTGCCCTGACTTTTGCATGGAATATGGTTTTGCTCTACCTCAGCACACAGCAAGTGCTCAGCTTTGAAAAGTGCTAGAAAAAAAAACAGTTTTTTAACAGTTAAGGAGTAATGGTGCTTCAGTACTTGGCATGTTAAGGGATAAAAAAGCTGCCAGAATCTTTAATGCTCATCTATGTTAACTTATCTGTATGAAACATAATTGAGTAAACACGCTGTTTATTTAAAACATCACCCCAAACAGTAGTTACTCCTGAGAATGACCAACCCTTAACAATATTAAACCCATTTAAATAAGAAACAATACATAGCTTTGACACATCATTAAAATTCCAGAAACAGTCTTTTACACTCTTTGGTTGTATATAGCCTTATTATTGTTTTTAACTTTTATTATAACTACAGTAGGTATTCTATGAAATGTACAGAGCATCCAGAAAGTATTCACAGCGCATCACCTTTTCCACATTTTGTTATGTCACAGCCTTATTCTAAAATGGATAAAATTCATTTTTTTCCACATAATTCTACACACAACACCCCATAATGACAACATGAAAAAAGTTGAAAAAGCACATGTACATAAGTATTCACAGCTTTTGCCATGAAGCTTAAAATTGAGCCCAGGCGCATCCTGTTTCCCCTGATCATCTTTGAGATGTTTCTGCAGCTTAATTGGAGTCCACCTGTGGTAAATTCAGTTAATTGGACATGATTTGTAAAGGCACACACATGTCTATATAAGGTCCCACAGTTGACAGTTCATGTCAGAGCACATGCCAAGCATGAAGTCAAAGCAATGGTCTTTAGACCTCCGAGACAGGATTGTCTCGAGGCACTAATCTGGGGAAGGTTACAGAAAATTTGGTGGCTTCCATCATTCGTAAGTGGAAGAAGTTCGAAACCACCAGGACTCTTCCTAGACGTGGCCGGCCATTTAAACTGAGCAATCGGGGATCAGGGCCTTAGTCAGGGAGATGACCAAGAACCCGATGGTCACTCTGTCAGAGCTCCAGAGGTCCTCTATGGAGAGAGGGAAACCTTCCAGAAGGACAACCATCTCTGCAGCAATCCACCAATCAGGCCTCTATGGTAGAGTGGCCAGAAAGTCTCATCAGATCTGAGAATATGTTTTTTTCTGTGTCTGACACATTGGGAGAAAAATGTTCATCTTTTGCTAGTTTTAAAAAATGCTTATGATATTGTAATATAAAAGAATCAGTAAAAAACTAATGAGCATCTGGTGTTATCCAGGTATTTTATATCTCCTGGTTTATGCAGATCCCTGTTTTAATTTTGACGAGTTTTTAAAGAATAACGTTTTTTTAGGGAATGTTTGTGTATTTCATTGTCGGGTATTGTTAGGCCAACTTATTTTTTATAGAAAAACAATCACTTGACCCAACTACATTAGTAGGATACACCTACTGGTTGGGAGACACCTTTTTTTTTTTTTTAGTAAATGAAATGTTGGACTAAGCCAACTCTAGACACTTTCACTCATCTTCTATACCACTTTATCCTGTATTCAGGGTCGCGGGGACCTGGAGCCTATCCCAGGAGGCTTAGGGCACACACTCACACACCCTTTCACACCCTACGGGCAATTTGGGAATGCCAATCAGCCTAACCTGCATATCTTTGGACCGTGGGAGGAAACACACCAAGCACGGGAAGAACATGCAAACTCCATGCACACAGAGACGGGAATCGAGCCTGGCCGAGACTAGAACCCTGACCCTGGAGGTGCAAGGCGACAGTGCTAACCACTACACCACCGTGCCGCCCAACTCTAGACAAATATAGTTAATTAAAACCACAACCAATACTACTTGAGCTGTCTTAAATATTTGAATTACAATTTGATTTAATTTAAGATTTTGAACTAGGTACGTGTCAATTAAATAACTGAAATATTGACTTCCGGTTGGGCTGCGAAGCAACATGGCAGGTTAAACTGCGAGCTCCCTTATATCAGCTTTAAAACTCTGCTAAACTCGATTTATACTTATTGGTAATCTATCTGTGCTGAGAGATGAGCGGAGGGACAAAGTCTAAAGCTAAAAGAAACCCCGAAAAGCAAAGTAAGGACTGTAATCGAACGGAGACAGACAGTATGCAAGAACGAGTAGAAGATGGCGATCAGGAAACAACAGACTCTTTACGCGCGGGTCTAAACAGTATCAGTAAGCAGATACAAGAATTTCGTAGCGAGCTGAAAGTGGAGCTGGGTACGTTTAAAGACGAACTCAAGACTCAAATGAAACACGAATTAGAGGAATTCAAGGAGGAAATCGATAAGAAAATCGCACTCACAACACAAGGAATAAAGGAACAAAACGCAAAGGTTGAGACCACTTTGTCGCGTGTTGAAGAAATGGAGTGCTGGAGCTCAGAGACTGACGGCCTACTACAGGAATTTTTACAGGAGCATAACAAGATGATAGACAAATTGACCGACCTCGAGTCGCGGTCCAGACGAAATAACCTGCGCATTTTCGGAGTTCCAGAGGATGCAGATAAGCAGTCGGTCACTCAGTTTGTTGAAGAACTTATGAGGAGGGAACTCGGCATTGACACAGATTGTCAAATCCAGCGGGCGCACAGAGCTCTGGGACCGAAGCCTAAAGCAAATCAACCACCGAGGGCTATCGTCGTGAACTTTTTACAATACAGTACGAAAGAAATGGTCCTGAATAAAGCCTGGAGGAAGAGAATAATCACAATCGGAGAGAGGAGGATTTTCTTCGATCACGATTACCCCTCGGCGGTGGTTCAGCAACGTAAGTCATACGCTAAAGCCAAGAAAATCCTGAAAGAAGCGGGGGTCCGCTTTCAGACCCCATTCACTAAGATGCGAGTACATTGGAATAATGGAGTAAAAACGTACAACAACGCGAAAGAAGTCGAGAAAGATCTGCGCGATAGAGGATATAAAGTAGCTAATTCCGAAGAGGCAGAGGGCACTACAACGCCTTTGGAACGACTCGAGGCAAGAAAAAGTTCGGCTTGGCAGCGGGTAACCAAAGAGCGAAGAGATGAGGCAAGCAGAAGGGCACGGAAGCGGCTAGAGGACTTTCGGCGAACACGGTGAATTAGTAAGAGACCTTCTATATGCGATGTGAACAAGGGACTAATACATCTAGTCAAGAGGGAACAAGAACGTGAGTGACAGCCGAAAGCTACTGTACTATAATTCAAATTATATAGTAAGGGGTTTCCTTGTATAAGCTTGATAGACGAGAGACATGGACATCTAAGAAAACTTATCTGGTATGGGTGCGAAAACCTATAGTAGGCAGCACCTCATATTTAGAAGGGGGCCCTCCGTTCAGCTAATGTTTTTCCCCCTAATGGAGAGAATGACTCAAAACCCGAAGCTATGGGTGACCATTCCCAAATGGAGGTCAGTTGATATTCTGTTCGTTCATTCAGATTGTTTTGATTTAGGTAAATGTTGTTCAGTTGTTCTTACTTGTTCAAATGTTAGCCAGTGGGGTTATCGTTTTATGAGGATTGTTGTAGAGAAAGGCATATGCAGGAGCGGGACATTGATATAATGTCTTTGAATGTTAATGGTCTGGGGAATCCGGCCAAAAGGTCTAGGGTAATAGCCAAATTGAAAAAGGAAAAAACACATATCTTCTTCTTGCAAGAAACACACATGTCAAATGAGGAACATGAAAAATAAAAAAAAATTTGGTTTTAAAAAATTTTTTTATAGTTCATGTCCAAATCGTCGTAGGAGAGGGGTTATTATTTTAATCCCACAAAGTCTAAATTTTGAGTGTCAGAAAGAAATAAAGGATAAAGAAGGGAGATATGTTATTGTTAAAGGAACAATTAATGGTAACATAGTAACCCTTGTGAATGTTTATGCTCCACCGGAAAGCAATAAACAACATTTCAAATCGTTATTCGACATTGTGGCTAAGGAAATGGAGGGAGTTTGTATATGTGGAGGGGATCTAAATATAGTGCTAAACCACGAGATGGATACAACGAGTCATAAAAGAAACAAAAAGCATATAACAAATTTTATGAATCACATGTGTACAGAAATGGGACTAATTGATGCCTGGACTATAGCCACTACTCTGCCACCCATGCGGTTTATTCTAGAATAGATTACTTTCTATTACAAGAAGAAAACAGACACAGGATACAGCAATGTAGAATTGAAGTAGCTGATGTATCAGATCACTGTGCGATCTATGTGAGGATTTCCCTGGGGGGGGGAGCGAAAAAACACACTGTGGAGATTAAACCAAGGAATACTAAATAACAAATTAATAATTGAACAAATTCGCACAGAAATAAAAAGATATGTAGAGGAAAATAATAATGGCGAGGTGGACCCCTCCATACTATGGGATGCACTTAAGGCAGTGATTCGAGGAAAATTAATAGCTATTACAAGCACCCTTAAAAAAGAAAGGCTAGCTAATTATGAAAAACTTACTTCAGAATTGAAACAATTGGAGCGTAAACATAAATGCAATGCTAATAAAGAGGTGATGACTCAAATTGGAAAATTGAGAAAGGAAATTAACAGTTATTACAGTTAGAAGTAGAGAAAAAGGCAAAATTTTTAAAGCAAAACTATTATGAAGCAGGACCAAGAGCAATTAAACTATTGGCAAGACGAATGCGTAAACAACAAACTAATAACTTGATCTCAAAACTATATGATCCCAAAACAAATAAAATTAAACATGATCCAAAAGATATTGAAAATATTTTTAAGAATTATTATGAAGAATTATACAAACAGACCTCCATTGTGGAAAGAACAAAAGTACAAGAATTTCTAAATAAATTAGATTTACCCTCTATCAGTGATTTACAAAATAAAATTTTAACTGCTGAAATAACGGCTGAGGAATTACAAAGTGCCATGGGCAAACTAAAGTCAGGCAAAGCACCAGGGAGTGATGGATTCCCCTGAGAGTGGTATAGAATCTTTAGTAAAGAACTGATGCCACTGATAAGAGACACTTTTAATTGGGTTATAAAAGAAGGTAAAATTCCTCCGTCATGGAAAGAGGCTATAATCACTGTAATCCCAAAGGATAAAAAAGACCAGGATCACTGTCAAAATTATAGACCTATATCACTCCTCAATACAAATTATAAAATGTATAGTTCTATATTAGCATCTAGAATACAAACGTTTCTACCTGATTTGATAGACGAGGACCAAACAGGTTTTGTTAAAGGCCGGCAAACTTATGAAAATATTAGAAGAACTCTCCATATAATAGATAGGGCTTATCGAAATAAATTACCTGTTGCTCTAATCAGTCTTGACGCTGAGAAGGCCTTTGACAGGGTCGACTGGGATTTTCTGTACTCTTATCACTAGAAAAATTGGGTTTTAACAGCAAATCTATACAGTGCATAAAGTCAATATATCAAAACCCGACAGCAAGAGTGAGAGTAAACGGGTCTTTATCAGAAAGATTCTGCCTGGAAAGAGGAACTAGACAGGGTTGCTGTCTTAGTCCTTCGTTGTTCGCCATTTATATAGAACCATTGGCTCAATTAATTAGACAGCATCTGTTGATACCAGGGTGGTATGCTGGATACAAATTAAATGTAACAAAAACCCAAATTCTTATGTTTAATTGTAAACCAAGTATGGAACTCAAACAAAACTATGATATTAATTGGGATGCAAACTGCTTAAAATACTTGTGTAAATTTTTAATGTGGTGTAAATTTGACTAAAGACTTAAAAAAATTGTATTGTGCCAATTATAAACCAATTATTATAAAAATTATTTCTATGCAGCACAAATACGTCCTATTTTTTATTGGTGTACTTCTAGCTATTTAGCCAAATGGAAAGACATAGAAACAAATATACAAGATCAAAACAAAAATCATAAACACACTTCTCTCTTTGCCTGTGTGTCTCCTTACCAGAACAAACAAAACAAACAAACAAAGACAGACATGTAAGGCTTGCATAAAACAAATTTAGTTTAGCGTTGGTGATTTGCAAAGTACACATCTCCTGTTTGCGACAGTCAAAAATGAGAAGAAGATTTACAGTAACCCAAGCTCTGGATCATATCTTTTCTGAAAATGAGGTGGGGGACACAGAACAGCATAGTGATACAGATAAGCAGGTTTCCGAGGAGGAAGACATTGTAGAGTATCTACTGGAAGGCACAGAAACATCTGATGAGTCTGATGAGGTCACCGATGCTGAAGCTGCACTCACTCCTGCTGAAACGTTTAAATCCAAAAGTGGTAACATCTGTTGGAGCTCAGTACCTCCTGACTTACATGGCAGGTCAGCTGCTGTAAATGTCATCAAAATTACCCCTGGAATCACAAGGTGTGCTGTGACGAGAGTGACATCAAGACATGTTTTGATCTGTTTATGCCATTGTCGCTACAGAAATTCATGATTACTATGACAAACCTTAAAGGAAAAAATGTTCATGGCGATATGTGGAATGACATTGATGAGGAATACCTGGATGCTTATGTTGTTGTTGTTCTACTTGCTGGTGTTTACAAATCCAGCAATGAGGGCACTGATAGTTTCTGGGATGCGTCGACAGGCAGAAATATTTTCCGGGCAACAATGTCACTTCAGTCATTTTGAATGATATCAAGAGTCCTTAGATTTGACAACAGAGAAACTTATCACGACCTAGCCAGGGATGATCAGAAGACTTAGCACTTAGCGGTTAGCCCTTTGTAGTGTGAATGGTAAACCCAAACGCGGAAGCAAGCGAGTAGGCAGGATAACCACGTGATTTAGTCTAAGGACTCTCACAGAAGGGGAGCAAAGGAAAAAAACAAATTTAACCTGCGTCCTATAAACACACACTTGAATCAGAAAGTAAACTCAAGAAAGTGAGTACTCACAAAATGGCAGAAGAACAATCTGGACCGACATGGGCGAACCCAATGACTGAGCGATGTGAAGCGTCATCTTGTCTCCTTTTATGCTTCCTGTTTTGCGACCGTACTACTTCCAGGTCCTAGTGCCAGTCGCGGAACGGGTGTGTGTGACAAAACTAGAAAAAAATCTGACAAGCTTGCTCCCATCAGGGATGTCTGGAAAAGGTGGGTGCAGCTCCTTCCACTGATGTTCAACCCAGGGCCAGAGGTAACAGTAGATGAACGTTTTGTCCCTTTCCGTGAAAAATGCCCTTTCTGGCAGTACATGCCTAGTAACCCAGGGAAATAAGACATAAAAATGTTGGCAGCCTGTGATGCAAAAACCAGCTATGGATGGAACTTACACAGGTAAACATGCAAGTGGCATTCCTGAGAAAAATCAAGGAAAACATGTAGTCCTCGATATGACTACTGAACTGCGGGGTCGCAATATCACATGTGACAATTTCTTTAGAACTTCTCGGGTGGAAACTTACCATGGTGGGCACAGTAAAAAAAATAAACCTGAGCTACATGCCGAAATTTTCCAGGTGAAGGACAGGATTCTACTTTCTTCAAAATTTGCTTTTACAGACACCACCATGGTTGTTTCAAGTTGTCAAAAAAAAAACGACAACACTGATTTGACTGGGATGTGATACTTATGTCCACTTTTCACAAAGACGCAGCTGAGTCATCAGCAAGTGACAAAAAGCCCATAATTATCTTGGACTATAATAAAAACAAAGGTGGAGTGGACAACCTGGACAAGCTGACTGCCACCTACACTTGCCAGAGAATGACCAGGAGATGGCCAATGGTTGTGTTTTATAACATTCTAGATGTGTCTGCATACAATGCATTTGTGTTGTGGACCCACATTCACCTAGGGTGGAACTTGACCAGAAAAACAAGCAGAGAATTTTTTTTTAAAGAGTTAGGAAGTTCCCTTGTCAAGGCACACATTGAGCGAAGAGAACATGTGCCCCCAGGGCCCAGCCACTGAAGCCTTGCTCAGACAGCTGCAGAGCTCACATAGCACTCCTTCCACACTGTCAGCAACACAAGGAGCATCAGTGCCAGCATTACTGCATTACATTATTACCTATCAATAAAGACAGAAAGACAAACATACTTTGCTTCTACTGCAAAAAATATATTTGCAAAGAACACACTAAAAGTGTCACTTTTTTGCCACACATGCATCTGAATGCACATGCATTTTCTTGCACACAAAGACATTTTTTGGAACTAGCGCCTCATTTCTGTTAGTTTGATTTTGTTGGTGGGAGCCACGTCAAACAGCCGCCTGGAGCATGACAGGTCCATGACAGGACTATGACAGGACCATGCTCGATCCGTGCACGGAATGTCATCCCCCGCAATGAGTTAACGATGCCCCGCCCCATAAATGCCCCCATGCGCTTTTTAAAAAGATAGTTGCATAGCTGTATAATCCCACCAGATGAAGCATTGACTGCTTAAGTTAACTGCAGTGTCCAAGCAGCCATAAACTATATTCTATATATAACATAACTTACGTCAACATAGTTTCATAAATAGATGATGTGGTAAAAAAAAGGGAAAAACGATTAATAAAACAGATTTAAATCACTCAATACACAACCCATTATGCTTATGCTACTTCTAATTAATTAATTAAACTAATTATTGCAATATTTTTTTTATCCTTAATAATCCTTAAAGACACAGTAACATCTGTAATTTATCCATACCGGTCGTTGTAGGTACGGAATACAAATGCAGGCTATGTACAGACTTTTATATTATGGTGTATTTTATCTATTTTCGTTTTATACACTGGTAGATAATATTTTGCTGCTTAAAATGTAACTTCTGCCTAGGTTTGTTTTCGTTATATTATTTATGTTTTCATTGATGTTTTTTTCGCTGATAGTCAAAAATTTAAGTGGTGCTCGCTGCAGAGCCAAATGGGAGGAGCTGGAGCTCCAGCTCCCCCTCGCTGGAGCTCTAGCTCCGCCTCGCTAGATATAGTGGGCGGGGCTTGAGACGGTAAGAACACTGTACTTTAAAGATAAACTTTACATTGAAATGTATATAAAATGTATATCTTACATTTATCGCTGTCTTGACATGACTATGGTTGCTATGTTTTCACACCCTTGAACAGAAACGTTAATCAGTTTTTTTTCGCGTAACTAATGCTAGCATTTTCCTATCTCCCATTTTATCATGTGTAGTGTTTATATATAATCATGTTTTTTTTTATTATTTCAGATTAACCTGTACAGATGCATCAGACAATACTTTTGCGAGGACAGGATCCCCTGCTGTCTATCCAGAGATGTACAGTGTGCTGCCAAAAATACCACTGTACCTACTGTAAATCTGTTTACAACCATTTGCATGAGCTCTGGAATCATGTAGCTAATCACATGCGAAATGCAGTTCAAGAAGAAGGTATGTGTGTTGTGAATAATTTTAATTGTAGTACTGTGCGTATGAGAAACACATCATGCTTGTTGAACCTTTAAGTTTTTTCATTGTCATTTCTTCTTAGCATTTAAATCTTAAATATATTGTTCATTTAATATGTTCTCCTGTTGTAAAACTTTTGGGAATTTTATATTTGTCACGTTTCTTACCTCGGGGTCTGTGTTTGGGTGGCATAATCGCAGGAGGCGAGCTGGCGTTTCAACACAGGTTTTTTATTAAACATAAACACATAAAACAAACACCGACATAAAGTCTATAAATGGCAACAAAAGCTAGACGCCTGACTGAACTTCAGTCAGGCTATTTATAATAAACTTAATTACTTCCCTCGGTTCAGGTGAATGCCTACGTCACCTGACCGAGGTGCAGTCTGGGACTTGAAGTCCAACTAAAACAAACTACAAACAAAACATAACAAAACCCAGTCTTTGGGCGCTTTGGCGCCCTCTAGGGGTTAACCCTTACAGTACCCCCCCTTAAAAACGCTTCTCCGGAGCGATAGCGGAGGTCCCGGACTCCCACCCCAGCGGTAACGGTCTGGACCCGCAACACTGAGGCAGTCGATCCCCTCCCGCGAGCAGAGCCGCACTGCCTGCCTAAAATGATCTCCCATGCTCCGCTGTAGTTGAGCCGGTTCTGGGTCAACCTTCCCACAGCCTGACGGCGGAAGCAGGGCTGGGGCAATGTCAGTGGCGCTCGGCGGCGGCTGAGGAGCTGGAGCGACGCTCGGCGGCGGCTGCGGAGCTGGAGCGACACTCGGCGGCGGCTGCGGAGCTGGAGCGACGCTCGGCGGCGGCTGAGGAGCTGGAGCGACGCTCGCTGAGCTGATCGGCGGCGGCGGCGGAGCTGGAGCGCCGCTCGCTGAGCTGGGCGGCGGCGGCGGCGGAGCTGGAGCGGCGTGCGCTGAGCTGGGCGGCGGCGGAGCTGGAGCGGCGTGCGCTGAGCTGGGCGGCGGCGGAGCTGGAGCGGCATGCGCTGAGCTGGGCGGCGGCGGAGCTGGAGCGGCGTGCGCTGAGCTGGGCGGCGGCGGAGCTGGAGCGGCGTGCGCTGAGCTGGGCGGCGGCGGAGCTGGAGCGGCGTGCGCTGAGCTGGGCGGCGGCGGAGCTGGAGCGGCGTGCGCTGACCTGGGCGGCGGCGGAGCTGGAGCGGCGTGCGCTGAGCTGGGCGGCGGCGGAGCTGGAGCGGCGGCGGCGGACCTGGAGCGGCGTCCTCAAAGCCGGGAGGCGGAGGAAGAAGCGCGACGTCCTCAAAGCCGGGAGGCGGAGGAAGAAGCGCGACGTCCTCAAAGCCGGGAGGCGGAGGAAGAAGCATGCGCTACACAGGACGTGCGCTACACAGGACGGCTGTGGAGCGGGGGCGACGTCCTCAAAGCCGGGAGGCGGAGGAGGGACGATGCTCTCCAGGCTGCTTCTTGTCTCCCCACTTTCACGCTGCGGTGGAGGAGGAAACGCGTCGTCGTCGCTGTTCAGCAGCGCTGCGTCATCCTCTACGCCGAGCAGCGGCGGTGGAGGTAGAGGAAACGCGTCCTCGTCGCCGTACTGTAGCGGCGCGTAGTCCTCCGCGTCGTGCTGAGGTGGCGGAGGTGGAGGAAACGCGTCCTCAACGAGGAAGAGAGGCGAAGGTGGCGGAAGCACGTCGTCCTCTGTTTTGGGCAGAGGCTGAGAAGGAGGAGGCTCAGAGCCTGTTGCTTGGCTCTCGTGGAGTCGGATGAGCAGGTGTTGGAGCTGTTCCACCTGCTCCTGCAGGCCCCGAATGCGCTCCCCATTCACCTCTGCCCAGAACTTGAGCAGTTCCCGGGTCCCATCCTCCTTTTTACCTCGCTCCTCCTCGGGCTCTTGTTCCCGTCCGCCTCCGATGTACCCGACCTCCCTGGCCCGTACTTCCTCGTCGGAGCGTGGGAACTTGTTTCCCTTAGCTGCCTCACCTCTAAACGGCGTCCGCCGGATGGCGAGCCTGCAGCCTTCCCAGCTTTGCCGCGCGTCTGTCTCTCGCTGCTCATCGCTGTCTCCCAGCCAGTCCGCGGGTTCGGCGAGCTTGCAGCCCTCCCAGCTCTGCAACAGCTCCCTCTGTCCTTGCTCCTCGCTGTCCTGTATCCATTCCGCCAGCTCGGACGAGATGGTAATAGCGCCCCCCAAAAAACATCTGGGGAAGCGACCTCCGCTATGCCATTTATACGGTCTAGCTTTCTGTCACGTTTCTTACCTCGGGGTCTGTGTTTGGGTGGCATAATCGCAGGAGGCGAGCTGGCGTTTCAACACAGGTTTTTTATTAAACATAAACACATAAAACAAACACCGACATAAAGTCTATAAATGGCAACAAAAGCTAGACGCCTGACTGAACTTCAGTCAGGCTATTTATAATAAACTTAATTACTTCCCTCGGTTCAGGTGAATGCCTACGTCACCTGACCGAGGTGCAGTCTGGGACTTGAAGTCCAACTAAAACAAACTACAAACAAAACATAACAAAACCCAGTCTTTGGGCGCTTTGGCGCCCTCTAGGGGTTAACCCTTACAATATTTCACATACTTATGTTTTTTAGTTTTTTTAACTGAAATGTGTAGCGCATTATGAAATGTATGGTGGATCTGTTTGAGCTCATATTTTTATGTTTCAGCCAGTTATGGTTTTCAGTATTATCTAATTATACTTTAATCATGGTAAAACACAAACCCCTGGCTCTAACATAAAGCTCCAACATTTTTATTGCAATATGGTCAAATACATCTTTGTTTACATGTGACTGCCTGTAATTCCTTCAGAAAACTGGCAAGTCACATTTCACCTGGCCACTGGAATATGTCAGTACTGGCAGATTTTAAGGTACAGCTTTTTAACTTCTTTGCTTGTGAACTTTTCATACCTGTAGTTGAGTGTTAAGAAAGAATGCAGTGCACAGATGTCACAAATAACCCGCTATGGGTGAACTGAGTTCAAAGTGCACTTTTTTAACAAAACTATAAACAGAGACAAAACAAAACAAAAACATTTACCAGACATGACAGCTATATAATGTATTTATTTAATATGGTCTAACTGTAAATTGTCTAAAATTTACAGGGTGCCCCTCTGCAGCTTGGAGGAATTGATTGTGGGGTATTCATGTTGATGGTAAGTGGTTTTATAATTGCTATGCAGCTGTGTTTGTGTGATAAACACCACATTTATTAATAAAGTTTTGTTTTTGTTTTTTAGTTTGCACTTCATGTAACGCTCTCAAAGCCATTTGATTTTGCTGCGGTGACTTTGCATCAATTTATGGTTATTTATAAAGCAAAAAGGACGGTGAGAATTTTTTTTTAAAAAGTCTAAGCCTTTCAATTGCTATCTTTAATTAGTCTGACTGCCTATAATCAGGAAGTGGTGGTGCTATCAGTTAATTTAGACATTTCCTCTGACAACGTATGGTACTGATAATCATACTTTTGATATAAACATCCATACTGTGGATTTCCAGTGTGCAGACAATATATAAACAATGCATGCCTAAAACCATGCCTAATGTTTGTCACTTGCCACAACTAGTCACCCAGGAACAACTACCAAATCCAGATGACATGATGGAAGTCACTCCAGCTGAGTCAGATAGCTTGGAGATCACCCCATCCACAGGAATCTATGTATGTAGACACAATGTTTATGTATTGCTTAAATCGTTTATGCATTTACCTTTTCTGTTTTATATATTATGTGTTTATAAGCAGACCTTCACTAATTACATTATAATTGGAATCCTTATATTGCACACAGGACTCAGCGGCGATAAAAAACATTTTGCTGGCCTGTAAGTGGGTGGAGGAGAACCAACACCAATTTGCTGGGAAGATTGAACTACCAAAGATCCTGAAGATGAAGGAGGAAGATGCATTGTTGCCTATCACAATTCAAGAGAAAGGATAAAGAAGAAATTTAGGCTCCCTTTCTTTTTACTTTTCAGAGAGTAGAAGACATGGACATTTTCTTGCAGGAAATACAAGACAAAAGAGACATCCGTGTGTCTTGTTTACACAACTCTCACTTGTGAATGTACTAGTGGGGTACTGTAATGTAAATATTGATTTTTGTTTTGTAAAATTTTTTTATATTTTGTGTGAAAAATTAGTGTTGTGTTTTTGAAATATATTTATTTATTTTAATATATTGTTATACCATTAAAATCTTGTGTGAAAAGAAGTGTTGTGTTCTTGAAATATATTTATAATTTTATGACTTCTTATTATGACATTTTATCTAAATTTAAGATTTATTTTGTGTTTAGATGCACATTTTCCTGTTTTAGGTCAACAGAAACAAATAAATCCAGCAAAAAACTTGTAGGACAGTGGAGTATGTGACCATTAAATAAAGTTGCATGGCTGGTTTTAGGCTACTGGACTGGTCACTTATTTCCATTTAAAATAATAATAATAAAACATAAAAAATAGCATAATGTGTAGCCTATCACATTAAGGTGAAGTCTGTCTAAAATTATAGTCAAATTTCAATCTAAATAAACTTCATTATTCATTATTATTATTATTATTATTATTATTATTATTATTATTATTATTATTATTTATTACATTATTAATCAGATGCTTTAGAATAGTTGATGAATTAAAGAGGGGTGCACAGATAGTTAGCAAACGGTTTTATCCAAAGCGACTTACAGTAAGTGAGGAAACTATTCATCCTTATAAGTAGTAAATAAGACAAGCTTACATAAATACAACATTTAAAAAGGTATTAGAAACACACACACATATATAGTGTGAGTAATGTTCTTATCAAGTATTTAAAACTATATATAAATATATATAGTATATGTATATATAAAACTACACTATTTGTGGGCAATAAAGCAATATTAAAATAAAGTATTTACGTAATGCCGTTAGTCACAAAAATGGTACTGGCCATGCTGAAAATAATAAATCATAATCATGACAAATATTAGAGAAAGATAAGCATTTATTTCCGTTATGTTTGAACTTGCACTGACATTAACATCCACTTGGTAGCGCTTGATACGGTCTCAAGCCCCGCCCACTAGATCTAGCGAGGGGGAGCTGGAGCTTCAGCGAGGGGGAGCTCCTCCCGTTTGGCTCTGCAGCGAGCACCCTCTCCAAAAATTGGCATCCATGGCTTCAGCCAGGACATGAGAGGGCCTGATATCCCATACAATATGTGTTGTACTGAGTAAATTGACTAAAAAGGAACTTTTTAGATAGTTGTTGATCAGTTTGTTTGCACTTGTGTCATTTATCAGTTCAGTCTCAATGTTTTGAGGTAGTTGATTTATCTGAGTTAATGTGTACACACACACACACACACACACACACACACACACACACAATAACTTACACACAATACCACAATAATTTGTGTTTGTTTATCAGTCCAGTCCCTTTTTGTTGAGGAGACAGATGGCTTGTGAAAAGGTGCTGTTGCATAGATTGGATATGTGTGCTTGAATGTTTCTGGTTGGTCGTGAGATGATGTTCTTGGAGACAGTGAACTCCTTCAACTCAGTAAAGCCGCTCTGTACTGTAAGTTGCAGCCTTCTTAAACAGAGTTCTCAAAACTGTCCTGAAGAGCAGAGATGGCATCTATTGGCCAGGTTTTCACCTGCTTCAGAACCAGGTGTCCCTCAATCAGCGACTGTTAACACTGATCAGTTGATCAAGAGCAAGAACCTGTTAATAAGCCTTTTACATCTAGGCAGACAAGATAGATATCATAGATTTATCGTGCTAGGCTACAGTATGTAATTCCTGCAACTTCGAGTCTGGCTGGCTCAGCTTACCACTCTTGTCTGCTACAACCTTTGCTAGGTGCCGCAAAGAATGAAAAGCAGCCAGGAATGTAAAGCACACAGAAAAGGCTGAAGGGCAGTAGGATGTGCTAGGTGGTCCGTAGAAGGTGGCAGAACGTTTGTTGAAATGCGCCGCGTACTTGTGACATCTTGTCAAGCAGATAGAATCATAGGGCTTGAGCTATCTGAACCTTCCACAACCACCTTTCCCAGTGTTTCACAAACAGGTGAACTTATCGGAGGTATTCTCCGATAAGAGATAGGCCAAAACTGCCACCTCCACAAAGAACCTGCTCCCTGCAGCCGATTTGGCCACTGTCTACCATTGTTTCCAGAGCAAGAGCCCAAGGCCCAGAGCCTCACCCAGGACAATGGGCCTGGCAAAGGTGGAAGCCAAGAACTACGTCTGGCCATTTAAGATACAATAACGATTAATTTTGGTTGCATACCATCGGTCATGCACTGGTTGTTGAAGATAAACCCCACCTAAGCTTGCTCAAGGCAGTCCTGTGCAGTCAGGCAAAAAAACACTCGTGGGTCTCAGGCCGGCACATACTACACCATGGTCTGGTAGTCCATCAAGAAAGTTTCTCAGAAGATGAAAGCCAAGAAGTTGGCCCTGCAGCTTTGAAAATAAGAAATATAGTTGCAAGTAACGATGAGCCGACCTAAAGTCTGTGTAGTGTGTGTCTGAAGGTTGTGTGCGCACTGTATATGATGTGCAGCGTTTGGTTGTGTATAGTGTATGTGTGTGTCGTGTGTGTGTAGTATGCATCTGTAGTATTTGTGTGTGGGTGTAGTGCATGTATGTCTGTAATATGTGTGTATGTAGTACATGTGTATGTGTATGAATAGTGTGTGTGTGTGTGTGTGTGTGTGTGTGTGTGTGTGTGTGTGTGAGAGTGTGTTCAATGTTTATAGAATGTAATGTCTTTAGTGTATGTGTGTGTGTGTGTGTGTGTGTGTGTGTGTAAAGGCTATGTGTGAGTATTCCTTCTAGAAGCTCCCCTTGTGCCACAAAAATTAAAATCACATGGAGACGGCCGGAGGGATATAGGATGTGCTTGGAGGTTAGCATTCCATAGTAGGTTGCAGTACATTTGTGGAAATTCATGGAATACTTCTGCCATTTTGTCAAGCAGATAAAGTCATCAAGTCTGAGCTATCTCAACCACTCACACCATATTCCCCAGTGTTTCACAAACATGTGGACTTATAGGAGTAATTCTCAAGGAGTTAGGGTCAAAAAACTTGCTCCCTTTCCCCACAAAGATCCTAGGATCTTTCTCTACAATCAATCTGCACCCAATTTTGTTACCATCTACCCATGTTCCCAGAGCAAGCCCTTAAGGAATGTAAAAACCAAGAAGAGGGCCATGAACCCTTTAAAAAAAAGGAAGAAAAATAGTTACAAGCTACGATGAGCTGGCCCAAGCACCTGTGCCATCACCACTTGGGTGCACCTCACAACTTGTGTGCCTTTTCAGCACACTAAGACCTCTTAACCAAATATGACATGCATCGTCATGGCTGGACGTCTCTTTGGTGCACCATCGCTAGCTGTCACTCAATGTAGGCTGAGTTTGAAGGCAAATGTAATGGCACCAATGCCAGTTAGATGCACATCACAACATGTGTGCCTTTTCAGCACGCTAAGACCTCTTAAACAAATATGACATAAGTTTAGGTCATCGTCATGTTTGGAAGTGTCTTTCTGATCCGCCATTGCTAGCTGTCACTTAATGTGGACGGAGATTGGTGGTGACTGTAATGGCTCAGGTAGGGTCATCAATTGTGGATGATACTTAGGATATGTGATGTGTGTGAGATGTGTGTGTGTGTGTTTTTACGATATGTTTGTCTGTCTGTAGGATTTGCTATAGGTATTTAGGATTTGTATTGTGTGTGTTATGTGTTTTTGTAATGACTGTGTGTGTTTATATGTGTGTACATGCCTATGTAATGTTTGTGTGTGATTGTAGGATGTATAGTGTTTGTGTCTGTGGTAAGTATGTGTGGTAAGTGTGTGTGTGTGTGTGTGTGTGTGTGTGTGTGTGTGTGTGTGTGTGTGTTCAGGATGTGTCTTTATTCCTGGAACTAACCCTAAATCCCGGCTCAGTTTATTGCTGCTGTCTGCCACGACCTTTTCTAGGACCCACCCTTGTGGCACAGGAATGAAAGCTCGTGGATGACGCTGAAGCACTGTATGTTGTGCTATCTGAACCAATCACATGCCAGTGTTTTACAAACAGATGGACTTATAGGAGATATTCTCAAGGGGTTAGCACCAAAAACCAGGCCCAATACTCACCACAAAGATCTTAGGATCTGGTCTGTGCAGACAATTTGGCTGTCGTCTACCGATTTTTCCAGTGCAAACCCCCAAGGCCTAGTAGCTCACACAGTACAGTGGGTTTAGGAGTTCCCCAAGAACCATCTGTTGCTGGTTGAATCCAAGAGGTTATCCCTTTGTCCTTTTAAAATAAAAAGAAGAAATGTTGTTACAAGCAACAATGAGTGGGCCCAAGCACCTATGCAATGGCCTCTTGGGTGTACCTCACAACCTGTGTACTTTTCCAGCACACTAAGTCCTCTTAAACATACATGACATGAGTTTAAGCCATCATCATGGCTGGACGTGTCTTTATAATTTTGATTGTGACTGTTATGGCACAGGGACTTGAGCAGGACATCATTTGTGTAGTATGCGTATAAAGTCTGATGAGTGTGGGGATTTTTTTTTTGTGTGTGTGTGTGTATGTGTATATATATGTATGTATATATATATATATATATATATATATATATATATATATATATATATATATATAGTTTGTGTGTGCATGTGTCATTAGGATGTGTACTATATGTGATGAACAAGAAGATTTTGTGTTTGTGTATGTGTGTGTTTGTGTGTGTAGTATGTGTTTGCAGTGGAGGTCGAATGTACCGATGTGTAAAGTCTGGGTAATGTGTGTAGTGCGCGTGTTCTTCTTTGTGTATTTGTATTTGACCTTTCAGTTCGATGAGATCAAGATGTTTTAAGGAAAATGAATGAATACATAAATAATAATCCATAAAATAGGAAGACAGCGCTTGCTGATTCATGACATCAGCAAAACGTTTGCGTGATAAAGCGTTTGCTGAGTTCTTGTCACTGTACGAGCTCAGGAAAGCGGTTTTCTCTAACAACTAATGCATGGTCATTGTAAAACATGCAAAATTAGTTTGTAAGCATTTTTTAGCATCAATATGTAAAAAAGAATAACGAGAAAGTTGTTTTTCAACATGTATGTATATGGATAGTTATGTAAAACATAAAAAATTAGTTTGTAAGCATTTTTTAGCATCAATATTTGAAAAAGAATGAGGAAAAATTTGTTTTTCAACATGTATGTATATGGATAGTTATGTAAAACATGCAAAAGTAATTTGTAAGGATGTATTAAGCATTAAAATGTGAAAAAGGATAAGGAAAAAATATGTTTTTCAACATGTATGGATATTGATAGATATGTAAACATACAAAATAAGTTTGTAAGCATTTTTTAGCATCAAAATGTGAAAAAGAATAATGAAAAAGTTGTTTTTTCAACATGTATGTATATGGATAGTTATGTAAAACATGCAAAATTAGTTTGTAAGCATTTTTTTTGCATCAATATGTGAAAAAGAATAACGAAAAAGTTGTTTTTCAACATCTATGCCAAAATGCATGAATGTTGTGGAAATGAACATTCATTACATTTTTTGCCTTGGTAAGCTGAGATAAAGCGTTTGCTGCCTTTTTAGTGCTGAACGAGGTCAGGAAAGCAGATTGTCACACAACTAATGCATGGTCATTGTAAAACATACAAAATAAGTTCATAAGCATCTTTAAGCATCAAAATGTGAATAAGGATAACGAAAAGGTTGTTTTTCAACATTTATGTATATGTATAGTTATGTAGAACATACAAAATTAGTTTGTAAGCATTTTTTAGCATCAATACTTGAAAAAGAATCCCGAAAATGTTGTTTTTCAACATGTATGTATATGGATAGTTAAGTAAAACATGCAAAATTAGTTTGTAAACATGTATTAAGCATCAAAATGTGTAAAAGGATAACGAAAAAGTTGTTTTTTTAACATGTATATATATGAATAGTTATGTAAAACATGCAAAATTAGTTTGTAAGCATATATTAAGCATCAGAATGTGAAAAAGGATAACTAAAAAGTTTTTTTTCAACATGTATGTATATGGATAGTTATGTAAAACATACAAAAATAGTTTGTAAGATTTTTTTAGCATCAATATGTGAAAAAGGATAACGAAAAAGTTGTTTTTTTTAACATTTATGTATATGCATAGTTATGTAAAACATGCAAAATTATTTTGTAAGCATTTTTTAGCCTCAACATGTGAAAAAGAACAGCAAAAAACTTGTTTTTCAACATGTATGTATATGGGTAATTATGTAAAACATGCAAAATTCGTTTGTAAGCATTTATTAGGCATTAAAATGTGGAAAAGGTGAGATAAAGCTGAGACAAAGCGTTTGCTGCGTTAGTGCTGAACGAGGTCAGGAAAGCAGATTGTCACACAACTAATGCATGGTCATTGTAAAACATACAAAATAAGTTCATGAGCCTGTTTAAGCATCAAAATGTGAAAAAGGATAACGAAAAGGTTGTTTTTCAACATGTATGTTTATTGAAAGTTATGTAAAACTTACAAAATTAGTTTGTAAGCATTTTTTAGCATCAATATGTGAAAAAGGATAACGAAAAAGTTGTTTTTTTAACATTTATGTATATGGATAGTTATGTAAAACATGCAAAATTAGTTTGTCACACAAATGTCATGGTCATTGTAAAACATACAAAATAAATTCATGAGCATGTTTAAGCATCAAAATGTGAGAAAGGATAACGAAAAAGTTGTTTTTCAACATGTATGTTTATGGATAGTCATCTAAAACATACAAAATTAGTTTGTAAGCATTTTTTAGCATCAATATGTGAAAAAGAACAGCGAAAAAGTTGTTTTTCAACATGTATGTATGTGGGTAATTATGTAAAACATGGAAAAATTAGTTTGTAAGCATTTATTAAGCACCAAAATGTGAAAAAGGTGAGATAAAGCTGAGACAAAGCGTTTGCTGCGTTCTTAGTGCTGAACGAGGTCAGGAAAGCAGATTGTCACACAACTAATGCATGGTCATTGTAAAACATACAAAATAAGTTCATGAGCATGTTTAAGCATCAAAATGTGAGAAAGGATAACGAAAAAGTTGTTTTTCAACATGTATGCCAAAATGCATGAATGTTGTGGAAATGAACATTCATTAAATTTTTTGCCTTGGTAAGCTGAGATAAAGCGTTTGCTGCCTTCTTAGTGCTGAACAAGGTCAGGAAAGCAGATTGTCACACAACTAATGCATGGTCAATGTACAACATACAAAATAAGTTCATGAGCATGTGTAAGCACTTATTAAGCATCAAAATTTGAAAAAGGTGAGATGAACCTGAGACAAAGCGTTTGCTGCGTTCTTAGTGCTGAATGAGGTCGGGAAAGCAGATTGTCACACAACTAATGCATGGTGATTGTAAAACATACAAAATAAGTTCATGAGCATGTTTAAGCATCAAAATGTGAGAAAGGATAACAAAAATGTTGTTTTTCAACATGTATGTATATGGATAGTTATGTAAAACATACAAAATTAGTTTGTAAGCATTTTTTAGCATCAATATGTGAAAAAGATCAGCGAAAAAGTTGTTTTTCAACATGTATGTATATGGATAGTTAAGTAAAACATGCAAAATTAGTTTGTAAACATGTATTAAGCATCAAATTGTGAAAAAGGATAACGAAAAAGTTGTTTTTTTAACATGTATGTATATGGATAGTTATGTAAAACATGCAAAATTAGTTTGTAAGCATATATTAAGCATCAGAATGTGAAAAAGGATAACTAAAAAGTTTTTTTTCAACATGTATGTATATGGATAGTTATGTAAAACATACAAAAATAGTTTGTAAGATTTTTTTAGCATCAATATGTGAAAAAGGTTAACGAAAAAGTTGTTTTTTTTAACATTTATGTATATGGATAGTTATGTAAAACATGCAAAATTAGTTTGTAAGCATTTTTTAGCCTCAACATGTGAAAAAGAACAGCGAAAAACTTGTTTTTCAACATGTATGTATATGGGTAATTATGTAAAACATGCAAAATTAGTTTGTAAGCATTTATTAAGCATTAAAATGTGGAAAAGGTGAGATAAAGCTGAGATAAAGCGTTTGCTGCGTTCTTAGTGCTGAACGAGGTCAGGAAAGCAGATTGTCACACAACTAATGCATGGTCATTGTAAAACATACAAAATAAGTTCATGAGCATGTTTAAGCATCAAAATGTGAGAAAGGATAACGAAAACGTTGTTTTTCAACATGTATGTATATGGATAGTTATGTAAAACATACAAAATTAGTTTGTAAGCATTTTTTAGCATCAATATGTGAAAAAGAACAGCGAAAAAGTTGTTTTTCAACATGTATGTATATGGGTAATTATGTAAAACATGCTAAATTAGTTTGTAAGCACTTATTAAGCATCAAAATTTGAAAAAGGTGAGATAAACCTGAGACAAAGCGTTTGCTGCGTTTTTAGTGCTGAACGAGGTCAGGAAAGCAGATTGTCACACAACTAATGCATAGTCATTGTAAAAAATACAAAATAAGTTCATGAGCATGTTTAAGCATCAAAATGTGAGAAAGGATAACGAAAAAGTTGTTTTTTAAAATGTATGTTCATGGATAGTTATGTAAAACATACAAAATTATTTTGTAAGCATTTTTTAGCATCAATATGCGAAAAAGAACAGCGAAAAAGTTGTTTTTCAACATGTATGTATATGGGTAATTATGTAAAACATGCAAAATTAGTTTGCAAGCATTTATTAAGCACCAAATTGTGAAAAAGGTGAGATAAAGCTGAGACAAAGCGTTTGCTGCGTTCTTAGTGCTGAACGAGGTCAGGAAAGCAGATTGTCACACAACTAATGCATGGTCATTGTAAAACATACAAAATAAGTTCATGAGCCTGTTTAAGCATCAAAATGTGAAAAAGGATAACGAAAAGATTGTTTTTCAACATGTATGTTTATTGAAAGTTATGTAAAACTTACAAAATTAGTTTGTAAGCATTTCTTAGGATCAATATGTGAAAAAGAATAGCGAAAAAGTTGTTTTTCAACATGTATCCACCACCGATCCTGACCACCTTCTATAGAGGAACTATCGAGAGCATTCTGAGCGGCTGCATCACTGTCTGGTTTGGGAATTGTGCCATATCGGATCGCAAAACCCTACAGCGGATAGTGAGGATAGCGGAGAAGATCATCGGGGTCTCTCTCCCCTCTATTGAAGACATCTACACCACACGCTGCATCCGCAAAGCCACCAGCATTGTGGCTGATCGGACACACCCCTCTCACACACACTTCACACTCCTGCCATCTGGAAAAAGGTACCGAAGCATTCGGGCACACACATCCAGACTGTGCAACAGCTTTTTTCCACAAGCCATCCGTCTCCTCAACAAAAAGGGACTGGACTGATAAACACACACACACACACAGACACACTAACACAAACATTATCACACAGCTTAACTCAACTACCTCAAAATATTGGGACTGGACTGACTAATCAACACAAGTGCAGACACACTGACCTACACCAACAAACTGTTTATCTTTTTGCACAACGATCATTACACCAACTACACCACTACACCAACAAACTGTTTATCTTTTTGCACAACGATCATTACACCAACTACACCACTACACCAACAAACTGCTTATCTTTTTGCACAACGATCACTACTGGACTAATTTTGCACTAATTCCTCTTGCTGCTGTTTTTAAAGAATGTTTACGTTTACCCACTACCTCAACACCATATTTTATGTTCTGTAACTGTTACGTTTAACACCATATTTTTATGTTCTGTTATGTCGTGGTTGCGCACTGTCACTTTGTTGTTGCTTTTGTTTGCACATTTGCACGTGCACTTTATGTTGTCTGTTAAAATAGTTATACTTAGCTAGTTAGTTTTTTTCTGTTAATTTATGTTGTAATTTATGTTAGGTCTCTCTGTCCTGTCTCTGCTAGCCAGCTAACTAGGCCTCTTGGTTAGCTAGTTTAGTGTCTCTGTTAATTTATGTTGTAGATTTATGTTGCATGTAGCACCTTGGTCCTGGAGGAACGTTGTTTCGTTTCACTGTGTACTAACTGTATATGGTTGTAATGACAATAAAGCCTACTTGAACTTGAACTTGAACTTGTATGTTTATTGAAAGTTATGTAAAACTTACAAAATTAGTTTGTAAGCATTTTTAAGCATCAATAAGTGAAAAAGGATAACAAAAAAGTTGTTTTTTTTAACATTTATGTATATGGATAGTTATGTAAAACATGCAAAATTAGTTTGTCACACAAATGTCATGGTCATTGTAAAACATACAAAATAAGTTCATTAGCATGTTTAAGCATCAAAATGTGAGACAGGATAACGAAAAAGTTGTTTTTCAACATGTATGTTTATGGATAGTCATCTAAAACATACAAAATTAGTTTGTAAGCATTTTTTAACATCAATAAGTGAAAAAGAACAGCAAAAAAGTTGTTTTTCAACATGTATGTATATGGGTAATTATGTAAAACATACAAAATTAGTTTGTAAGCATTTTTTAGCATCAAAATTGTGAAAAAGAACAGCGAAAAACTTGTTTTTCAACATGTATGTATATGAATAATTATGTAAAACATGCAAAATTTGTTTGTAAGCACTTATTAAGCATCAAAATTTAAAAAAGGTGAGATAAAGCTGAGACAAAGCGTTTGCTGTGTTCTTAGTGCTGAACGAGGTCAGGAAAGCAGATTGTCACACAACTAATGCATAGTCATTGTAAAACATACAAAAAAAGTTCATAAGCATCTTCAAGCATCAAAATGTGAAAAAGAATAACGAAAAAGTTGTTTTTCAACATGTATGTATATGGATAGTTATGTAAAACATAAAAAATTAGTTTGTAAGCATTTTTTAGCATCAATATGTGAAAAAGAACAGCGATAAAGTTGTTTTTCAACATGTATGCCAAAATGCATGAATGTTGTGGAAATTAACATTCATTACATTTTTTGCCTTGGTAAGCTGAGATAAAGCGTTTGCTGCGTTCTTAGTGCTGAACGAGGTCAGGAAAGCAGATTGTCACACAACTAATGCATGGTAATTGTAAAACATACAAAATAAGTTCATGAGCATGTTTAAGCATCAAAATGTGAGAAAGGATAACGAAAACGTTGTTTTTCAACATGTATGTATATGGATAGTTATGTAAAACATACAAAATTAGTTTGTAAGCATTTTTTAGCATCAATATGTGAAAAAGAACAGCGAAAAAGTTGTTTTTCAACATGTATGTATATGATTAAATATGTAAAACATGCAAAATTAGTTTGTAAGCATTTATTAAGCATCAAAATTTGAAAAAGGTGAGATAAAGCTGAGACAAAGCGTTTGCTGCGTTCTTAGTGTTGAACGAGGTCAGGAAAGCAGATTGTCACACAACTAATGCATGGTCATTGTAAAACATACAAAATAAGTTCATGAGCATGTTTAAGCATCAAAATGTGAGAAAGGATAACGAAAACGTTGTTTTTCAACATGTATGTTTATGGATAGTCATCTAAAACATACAAAATTAGTTTGTAAGCATTTTTTAGCATCAATATGTGAAAAAGAACAGCAAAAAAGATGTTTTTCAACATGTATGTATATGGGTAATTATGTAAAACATGCAAAATTAGTTTGTAAGCATTTACTAAGCACCAAAATGTGAAAAAGGTGAGATAAAGCTGAGACAAAGCGTTTGCTGCGTTCTTAGTGTTGAACGAGGTCAGGAAAGCAGATTGTCACACAACTAATGCATGGTCAATGTACAACATACAAAATAAGTTCATGAGCATGTTTAAGCATCAAAATGTGAGAAAGGATAACGAAAACGTTGTTTTTCAACATTTATGTATATGGATAGTTATGCAAAACATACAAAATTAGTTTGTAAGCATTTTTTAGCATCAATATGTGAAAAAGAACAGCGAAAAAGTTGTTTTTCAACATGTATGTATATGGGTAATTATGTAAAACATGCAAAATTAGTTTGTAAGCACTTATTAAGCATCAAAATTTGAAAAAGGTGAGATAAAGCTGAGACAAAGCGTTTGCTGCGTTCTTAGTGCTGAACGAGGTCAGGAAAGCAGATTGTCACACAACTAATGCATGGTCATTGTAAAACATACAAAATAAGTTCATAAGCATCTTTAAGCATCAAAATGTGAATAAGGATAACGAAAAGGTTGTTTTTCAACATTTATGTATATGTATAGTTATGTAAAACATACAAAAATAGTTTGTAAGCATTTCTTAGCCTCAACATGTGAAAAAGAACAGCGAAAAACTTGTTTTTCAACATGTATGTATATGAATAATTAGGTAAAACATGCTAAATTTGTTTGTAAGCACTTATTAAGCATCAAAATTTGAAAAAGGTGAGATAAAGCAGAGACAAAGCGTTTGCTGCGTTCTTAGTGCAGAACGAGGTCAGGAAAGCAGATTGTCACACAACTAATGCATGGTCATTGTAAAACATACAAAAAAAGTTCATAAGCATCTTCAAGCATCAAAATGTGAAAAAGAATAACGAAAAAGTTGTTTTTCAACATGTATGTATATGGATAGTTATGTAAAACATAAAAAATTAGTTTGTAAGCATTTTTTAGCATCAATATGTGAAAAAGAACAGCGAAAAAGTTGTTTTTCAACATGTATGTATATGATTAAATATGTAAAACATGGAAAATTAGTTTGTAAGCATTTATTAAGCATCAAAATTTAAAAAAGGTGAGATAAAGCTGAGACAAAGCGTTTGCTGCGTTCTTAGTGTTGAACGAGGTCAGGAAAGCAGACTGTCAAACAACTAATGCATGGTCATTGTAAAACATACAAAATAAGTTCATGAGCATGTTTAAGCATCAAAATGTGAGAAAGGATAACAAAAAAGTTGTTTTTCAACATATATGCCAAAATGCATGAATGTTGTGGAAATGAACATTCATTACATTTTTTGCCTTGGTAAGCTGAGATAAAGCGTTTGCTGCGTTCTTAGTGCTGAACGAGGTCAGGAAAGCAGATTGTCACACAACTAATGCATGGTCATTGTAAAACATACAAAAAAAGTTCATAAGCATCTTCAAGCATCAAAATGTGAAAAAGAATAACGAAAAAGTTGTTTTTCAACATGTATGTATATGGATAGTTATGTAAAACATAAAAAATTAGTTTGTAAGCATTTTTTAGCATCAATATGTGAAAAAGAACAGCGATAAAGTTGTTTTTCAACATGTATGCCAAAATGCATGAATGTTGTGGAAATGAACATTCATTACATTTTTTGCCTTGGTAAGCTGAGACAAAGCGTTTGCTGCGTTCTTAGTGCTGAACGAGGTCAGGAAAGCAGATTGTCACACAACTAATGCATGGTCAATGTACAACATACAAAATAAGTTCATGAGCATGTTTAAGCATCAAAATGTGAGAAAGGATAACGAAAACGTTGTTTTTCAACATTTATGTATATGGATAGTTATGCAAAACATACAAAATTAGTTTGTAAGCATTTTTTAGCCTCAACATGTGAAAAAGAACAGCGAAAAACTTGTTTTTCAACATGTATGTATATGAATAATTATGTAAAACATGCAAAATTTGTTTGTAAGCACTTATTAAGCATCAAAATTTGAAAAAGGTGAGATAAAGCAGAGACAAAGCGTTTGCTGCGTTCTTAGTGCTGAACGAGGTCAGGAAAGCAGATTGTCACACAACTAATGCATGGTCATTGTAAAACATACAAAAAAAGTTCATAAGCATCTTCAAGCATCAAAATGTGAAAAAGAATAACGAAAAAGTTGTTTTTCAACATGTATGTATATGGGTAATTATGTAAAACATGCTAAATTAGTTTGTAAGCACTTATTAAGCATCAAAATTTGAAAAAGGTAAGATAAAGCTGAGACAAAGCGTTTGCTGCGTTCTTAGTGCTGAACGAGGTCAGGAAAGCAGATTGTCACACAACTAATGCATGGTCAATGTACAACATACAAAATAAGTTCATGAGCATGTTTAAGCATCAAAATGTGAGAAAGGATAACGAAAACGTTGTTTTTCAACATGTATGTTTATGGATAGTCATCTAAAACATACAAAATTAGTTTGTAAGCATTTTTTAGCATCAATATGTGAAAAAGAACAGCAAAAAAGATGTTTTTCAACATGTATGTATATGGGTAATTATGTAAAACATGCAAAATTAGTTTGTAAGCATTTATTAAGCACCAAAATGTGAAAAAGGTGAGATAAAGCTGAGACAAAGCGTTTGCTGCGTTCTTAGTGCTGAACGAGGTCAGGAAAGCAGATTGTCACACAACTAATGCATGGTCAATGTACAACATACAAAATAAGTTCATGAGCATGTTTAAGCATCAAAATGTGAGAAAGGATAACGAAAACGTTGTTTTTCAACATTTATGTATATGGATAGTTATGCAAAACATACAAAATTAGTTTGTAAGCATTTTTTAGCATCAATATGTGAAAAAGAACAGCGAAAAAGTTGTTTTTCAACATGTATGTATATGGGTAATTATGTAAAACATGCAAAATTAGTTTGTAAGCACTTATTAAGCATCAAAATTTGAAAAAGGTGAGATAAAGCTGAGACAAAGCGTTTGCTGCGTTCTTAGTGCTGAACGAGGTCAGGAAAGCAGATTGTCACACAACTAATGCATGGTCAATGTACAACATACAAAATAAGTTCATGAGCATGTTTAAGCATCAAACTGTGAGAAAGGATAATGAAAAGGTTGTTTTTCAACATTTATGTATATGTATAGTTATGTAAAACATACAAAAATAGTTTGTAAGCATTTCTTAGCCTCAACATGTGAAAAAGAACAGCGAAAAACTTGTTTTTCAACATGTATGTATATGGGTAATTATGTAAAACATGCAAAATTAGTTTGTAAGCATTTATTAAGCATTAAAATGTGGAAAAGGTGAGATAAAGTTGAGACAAAGCGTTTGCTGCGTTCTTAGTGCTGAACGAGGTCAGGAAAGCAGATTGTCACACAACTAATGCATGGTCATTGTAAAACATACAAAAAAAGTTCATAAGCATCTTCAAGCATCAAAATGTGAAAAAGAATAACGAAAAAGTTGTTTTTCAACATGTATGTATATGGATAGTTATGTAAAACATAAAAAATTAGTTTGTAAGCATTTTTTAGCATCAATATGTGAAAAAGAACAGCGATAAAGTTGTTTTTCAACATGTATGCCAAAATGCATGAATGTTGTGGAAATGAACATTCATTACATTTTTTGCCTTGGTAAGCTGAGATAAAGCGTTTGCTGCGTTCTTAGTGCTGAACGAGGTCAGGAAAGCAGATTGTCACACAACTAATGCATGGTCATTGTAAAACATACAAAAAAAGTTCATAAGCATCTTCAAGCATCAAAATGTGAAAAAGAATAACGAAAAAGTTGTTTTTCAACATGTATGTATATGGATAGTTATGTAAAACATAAAAAATTAGTTTGTAAGCATTTTTTAGCATCAATATGTGAAAAAGAACAGCGATTAAGTTGTTTTTCAACATGTATGCCAAAATGCATGAATGTTGTGGAAATGAACATTCATTACATTTTTTGCCTTGGTAAGCTGAGACAAAGCGTTTGCTGCGTTCTTAGTGCTGAACGAGGTCAGGAAAGCAGATTGTCACACAACTAATGCATGGTCAATGTACAACATACAAAATAAGTTCATGAGCATGTTTAAGCATCAAAATGTGAGAAAGGATAACGAAAACGTTGTTTTTCAACATTTATGTATATGGATAGTTATGCAAAACATACAAAATTAGTTTGTAAGCATTTTTTAGCCTCAACATGTGAAAAAGAACAGCGAAAAACTTGTTTTTCAACATGTATGTATATGAATAATTATGTAAAACATGCAAAATTTGTTTGTAAGCACTTATTAAGCATCAAAATTTGAAAAAGGTGAGATAAAGCAGAGACAAAGCGTTTGCTGCGTTCTTAGTGCTGAACGAGGTCAGGAAAGCAGATTGTCACACAACTAATGCATGGTCATTGTAAAACATACAAAAAAAGTTCATAATCATCTTCAAGCATCAAAATGTGAAAAAGAATAACGAAAAAGTTGTTTTTCAACATGTATGTATATGGGTAATTATGTAAAACATGCTAAATTAGTTTGTAAGCACTTATTAAGCATCAAAATTTGAAAAAGGTGAGATAAAGCTGAGACAAAGCGTTTGCTGCGTTCTTAGTGCTGAACGAGGTCAGGAAAGCAGATTGTCACACAACTAATGCATGGTCAATGTACAACATACAAAATAAGTTCATGAGCATGTTTAAGCATCAAAATGTGAGAAAGGATAACGAAAACGTTGTTTTTCAACATTTATGTATATGGATAGTTATGCAAAACATACAAAATTAGTTTGTAAGCATTTTTTAGCATCAATATGTGAAAAAGAACAGCGAAAAAGTTGTTTTTCAACATGTATGTATATGGGTAATTATGTAAAACATGCTAAATTAGTTTGTAAGCACTTATTAAGCATCAAAATTTGAAAAAGGTGAGATGAAGCTGAGACAAAGCGTTTGCTGCGTTTTTAGTGCTGAACGAGGTCAGGAAAGCAGATTGTCACACAACTAATGCATGGTCAATGTACAACATACAAAATAAGTTCATGAGCATGTTTAAGCATCAAACTGTGAGAAAGGATAACGAAAACGTTGTTTTTCAACATTTATGTATATGGATAGTTATGCAAAACATACAAAATTAGTTTGTAAGCATTTTTTAGCCTCAACATGTGAAAAAGAACAGCGAAAAACTTGTTTTTCAACATGTATGTATATGAATAATTATGTAAAACATGCAAAATTTGTTTGTAAGCACTTCTTAAGCATCAAAATTTGAAAAAGGTGAGATAAAGCAGAGACAAAGCGTTTGCTGCGTTCTTAGTGCTGAACGAGGTCAGGAAAGCAGATTGTCACACAACTAATGCATGGTCATTGTAAAACATACAAAAAAAAGTTCATAAGCATCTTCAAGCATCAAAATGTGAAAAAGAATAACGAAAAAGTTGTTTTTCAACATGTATGTATATGGATAGTTATGTAAAACATAAAAAATTAGTTTGTAAGCATTTTTTAGCATCAATATGTGAAAAAGAACAGCGATAAAGTTGTTTTTCAACATGTATGCCAAAATGCATGAATGTTGTGGAAATGAACATTCATTACATTTTTTGCCTTGGTAAGCTGAGATAAAGCGTTTGCTGCGTTCTTAGTGCTGAACGAGGTCAGGAAAGCAGATTGTCACACAACTAATGCATGGTCATTGTAAAACATACAAAAAAAGTTCATAAGCATCTTCAAGCATCAAAATGTGAAAAAGAATAACGAAAAAGTTGTTTTTCAACATGTATGTATATGGATAGTTATGTAAAACATAAAAAATTAGTTTGTAAGCATTTTTTAGCATCAATATGTGAAAAAGAACAGCGATAAAGTTGTTTTTCAACATGTATGTATATGATTAAATATGTAAAACATGCAAAATTAGTTTGTAAGCATTTATTAAGCATCAAAATTTGAAAAAGGTGAGATAAAGCTGAGACAAAGCGTTTGCTTTGTTCTTAGTGCTGAACGAGGTCAGGAAAGCAGATTGTCACACAACTAATGCATGGTCAATGTACAACATACAAAATAAGTTCATGAGCATGTTTAAGCATCAAAATGTGAGAAAGGATAACGAAAACGTTGTTTTTCAACATTTATGTATATGGATAGTTATGCAAAACATACAAAATTAGTTTGTAAGCATTTTTTAGCATCAACATGTGAAAAAGAACAGCGAAAAACTTGTTTTTCAACATGTATGTATATGAATAATTATGTAAAACATGCAAAATTTGTTTGTAAGCACTTATTAAGCATCAAAATTTGAAAAAGGTGAGATAAAGCAGAGACAAAGCGTTTGCTGCGTTCTTAGTGCTGAACGAGGTCAGGAAAGCAGATTGTCACACAACTAATGCATGGTCATTGTAAAACATACAAAAAAAGTTCATAAGCATCTTCAAGCATCAAAATGTGAAAAAGAATAACGAAAAAGTTGTTTTTCAACATGTATGTATATGGGTAATTATGTAAAACATGCTAAATTAGTTTGTAAGCACTTATTAAGCATCAAAATTTGAAAAAGGTGAGATAAAGCTGAGACAAAGCGTTTGCTGCGTTCTTAGTGCTGAACGAGGTCAGGAAAGCAGATTGTCACACAACTAATGCATGGTCAATGTACAACATACAAAATAAGTTCATGAGCATGTTTAAGCATCAAAATGTGAGAAAGGATAACGAAAACGTTGTTTTTCAACATGTATGTTTATGGATAGTCATCTAAAACATACAAAATTAGTTTGTAAGCATTTTTTAGCATCAATATGTGAAAAAGAACAGCAAAAAAGATGTTTTTTAACATGTATGTATATGGGTAATTATGTAAAACATGCAAAATTAGTTTGTAAGCATTTATTAAGCACCAAAATGTGAAAAAGGTGAGATAAAGCTGAGACAAAGCGTTTGCTGCGTTCTTAGTGTTGAACGAGGTCAGGAAAGCAGATTGTCACACAACTAATGCATGGTCAATGTATAACATACAAAATAAGTTCATGAGCATGTTTAAGCATCAAAATGTGAGAAAGGATAACGAAAACGTTGTTTTTCAACATTTATGTATATGGATAGTTATGCAAAACATACAAAATTAGTTTGTAAGCATTTTTTAGCATCAATATGTGAAAAAGAACAGCGAAAAAGTTGTTTTTCAACATGTATGTATATGGGTAATTATGTAAAACATGCTAAATTAGTTTGTAAGCACTTATTAAGCATCAAAATTTGAAAAAGGTGAGATAAAGCTGAGACAAAGCGTTTGCTGCGTTTTTAGTGCTGAACGAGGTCAGGAAAGCAGATTGTCACACAACTAATGCATGGTCAATGTACAACATACAAAATAAGTTCATGAGCATGTTTAAGCATCAAACTGTGAGAAAGGATAACGAAAACGTTGTTTTTCAACATTTATGTATATGGATAGTTATGCAAAACATACAAAATTAGTTTGTAGGCATTTTTTAGCCTCAACATGTGAAAAAGAACAGCGAAAAACTTGTTTTTCAACATGTATGTATATGAATAATTATGTAAAACATGCAAAATTTGTTTGTAAGCACTTCTTAAGCATCAAAATTTGAAAAAGGTGAGATAAAGCAGAGACAAAGCGTTTGCTGCGTTCTTAGTGCTGAACGAGGTCAGGAAAGCAGATTGTCACACAACTAATGCATGGTCATTGTAAAACATACAAAAAAAAGTTCATAAGCATCTTCAAGCATCAAACTGTGAAAAAGAATAACGAAAAAGTTGTTTTTCAACATGTATGTATATGGATAGTTATGTAAAACATAAAAAATTAGTTTGTAAGCATTTTTTAGCATCAATATGTGAAAAAGAACAGCGATAAAGTTGTTTTTCAACATGTATGCCAAAATGCATGAATGTTGTGGAAATGAACATTCATTACATTTTTTGCCTTGGTAAGCTGAGATAAAGCGTTTGCTGCGTTCTTAGTGCTGAACGAGGTCAGGAAAGCAGATTGTCACACAACTAATGCATGGTCATTGTAAAACATACAAAAAAAGTTCATAAGCATCTTCAAGCATCAAAATGTGAAAAAGAATAACGAAAAAGTTGTTTTTCAACATGTATGTATATGGATAGTTATGTAAAACATAAAAAATTAGTTTGTAAGCATTTTTTAGCATCAATATGTGAAAAAGAACAGCGATAAAGTTGTTTTTCAACATGTATGTATATGATTAAATATGTAAAACATGCAAAATTAGTTTGTAAGCATTTATTAAGCATCAAAATTTGAAAAAGGTGAGATAAAGCTGAGACAAAGCGTTTGCTTTGTTCTTAGTGCTGAACGAGGTCAGGAAAGCAGATTGTCACACAACTAATGCATGGTCAATGTACAACATACAAAATAAGTTCATGAGCATGTTTAAGCATCAAAATGTGAGAAAGGATAACGAAAACGTTGTTTTTCAACATTTATGTATATGGATAGTTATGCAAAACATACAAAATTAGTTTGTAAGCATTTTTTAGCATCAACATGTGAAAAAGAACAGCGAAAAACTTGTTTTTCAACATGTATGTATATGAATAATTATGTAAAACATGCAAAATTTGTTTGTAAGCACTTATTAAGCATCAAAATTTGAAAAAGGTGAGATAAAGCAGAGACAAAGCGTTTGCTGCGTTCTTAGTGCTGAACGAGGTCAGGAAAGCAGATTGTCACACAACTAATGCATGGTCATTGTAAAACATACAAAAAAAGTTCATAAGCATCTTCAAGCATCAAAATGTGAAAAAGAATAACGAAAAAGTTGTTTTTCAACATGTATGTATATGGGTAATTATGTAAAACATGCTAAATTAGTTTGTAAGCACTTATTAAGCATCAAAATTTGAAAAAGGTGAGATAAAGCTGAGACAAAGCGTTTGCTGCGTTCTTAGTGCTGAACGAGGTCAGGAAAGCAGATTGTCACACAACTAATGCATGGTCAATGTACAACATACAAAATAAGTTCATGAGCATGTTTAAGCATCAAAATGTGAGAAAGGATAACGAAAACGTTGTTTTTCAACATGTATGTTTATGGATAGTCATCTAAAACATACAAAATTAGTTTGTAAGCATTTTTTAGCATCAATATGTGAAAAAGAACAGCAAAAAAGATGTTTTTTAACATGTATGTATATGGGTAATTATGTAAAACATGCAAAATTAGTTTGTAAGCATTTATTAAGCACCAAAATGTGAAAAAGGTGAGATAAAGCTGAGACAAAGCGTTTGCTGCGTTCTTAGTGTTGAACGAGGTCAGGAAAGCAGATTGTCACACAACTAATGCATGGTCAATGTATAACATACAAAATAAGTTCATGAGCATGTTTAAGCATCAAAATGTGAGAAAGGATAACGAAAACGTTGTTTTTCAACATTTATGTATATGGATAGTTATGCAAAACATACAAAATTAGTTTGTAAGCATTTTTTAGCATCAATATGTGAAAAAGAACAGCGAAAAAGTTGTTTTTCAACATGTATGTATATGGGTAATTATGTAAAACATGCTAAATTAGTTTGTAAGCACTTATTAAGCATCAAAATTTGAAAAAGGTGAGATAAAGCTGAGACAAAGCGTTTGCTGCGTTTTTAGTGCTGAACGAGGTCAGGAAAGCAGATTGTCACACAACTAATGCATGGTCAATGTACAACATACAAAATAAGTTCATGAGCATGTTTAAGCATCAAACTGTGAGAAAGGATAACGAAAACGTTGTTTTTCAACATTTATGTATATGGATAGTTATGCAAAACATACAAAATTAGTTTGTAAGCATTTTTTAGCCTCAACATGTGAAAAAGAACAGCGAAAAACTTGTTTTTCAACATGTATGTATATGAATAATTATGTAAAACATGCAAAATTTGTTTGTAAGCACTTCTTAAGCATCAAAATTTGAAAAAGGTGAGATAAAGCAGAGACAAAGCGTTTGCTGCGTTCTTAGTGCTGAACGAGGTCAGGAAAGCAGATTGTCACACAACTAATGCATGGTCATTGTAAAACATACAAAAAAAAGTTCATAAGCATCTTCAAGCATCAAAATGTGAAAAAGAATAACGAAAAAGTTGTTTTTCAACATGTATGTATATGGATAGTTATGTAAAACATAAAAAATTAGTTTGTAAGCATTTTTTAGCATCAATATGTGAAAAAGAACAGCGATAAAGTTGTTTTTCAACATGTATGCCAAAATGCATGAATGTTGTGGAAATGAACATTCATTACATTTTTTGCCTTGGTAAGCTGAGATAAAGCGTTTGCTGCGTTCTTAGTGCTGAACGAGGTCAGGAAAGCAGATTGTCACACAACTAATGCATGGTCATTGTAAAACATACAAAAAAAGTTCATAAGCATCTTCAAGCATCAAAATGTGAAAAAGAATAACGAAAAAGTTGTTTTTCAACATGTATGTATATGGATAGTTATGTAAAACATAAAAAATTAGTTTGTAAGCATTTTTTAGCATCAATATGTGAAAAAGAACAGCGATAAAGTTGTTTTTCAACATGTATGTATATGATTAAATATGTAAAACATGCAAAATTAGTTTGTAAGCATTTATTAAGCATCAAAATTTGAAAAAGGTGAGATAAAGCTGAGACAAAGCGTTTGCTTTGTTCTTAGTGCTGAACGAGGTCAGGAAAGCAGATTGTCACACAACTAATGCATGGTCAATGTACAACATACAAAATAAGTTCATGAGCATGTTTAAGCATCAAAATGTGAGAAAGGATAACGAAAACGTTGTTTTTCAACATTTATGTATATGGATAGTTATGCAAAACATACAAAATTAGTTTGTAAGCATTTTTTAGCATCAACATGTGAAAAAGAACAGCGAAAAACTTGTTTTTCAACATGTATGTATATGAATAATTATGTAAAACATGCAAAATTTGTTTGTAAGCACTTATTAAGCATCAAAATTTGAAAAAGGTGAGATAAAGCAGAGACAAAGCGTTTGCTGCGTTCTTAGTGCTGAACGAGGTCAGGAAAGCAGATTGTCACACAACTAATGCATGGTCATTGTAAAACATACAAAAAAAGTTCATAAGCATCTTCAAGCATCAAAATGTGAAAAAGAATAACGAAAAAGTTGTTTTTCAACATGTATGTATATGGGTAATTATGTAAAACATGCTAAATTAGTTTGTAAGCACTTATTAAGCATCAAAATTTGAAAAAGGTGAGATAAAGCTGAGACAAAGCGTTTGCTGCGTTCTTAGTGCTGAACGAGGTCAGGAAAGCAGATTGTCACACAACTAATGCATGGTCAATGTACAACATACAAAATAAGTTCATGAGCATGTTTAAGCATCAAAATGTGAGAAAGGATAACGAAAACGTTGTTTTTCAACATGTATGTTTATGGATAGTCATCTAAAACATACAAAATTAGTTTGTAAGCATTTTTTAGCATCAATATGTGAAAAAGAACAGCAAAAAAGATGTTTTTCAACATGTATGTATATGGGTAATTATGTAAAACATGCAAAATTAGTTTGTAAGCATTTATTAAGCACCAAAATGTGAAAAAGGTGAGATAAAGCTGAGACAAAGCGTTTGCTGCGTTCTTAGTGTTGAACGAGGTCAGGAAAGCAGATTGTCACACAACTAATGCATGGTCAATGTATAACATACAAAATAAGTTCATGAGCATGTTTAAGCATCAAAATGTGAGAAAGGATAACGAAAACGTTGTTTTTCAACATTTATGTATATGGATAGTTATGCAAAACATACAAAATTAGTTTGTAAGCATTTTTTAGCATCAATATGTGAAAAAGAACAGCGAAAAAGTTGTTTTTCAACATGTATGTATATGGGTAATTATGTAAAACATGCTAAATTAGTTTGTAAGCACTTATTAAGCATCAAAATTTGAAAAAGGTGAGATAAAGCTGAGACAAAGCGTTTGCTGCGTTTTTAGTGCTGAACGAGGTCAGGAAAGCAGATTGTCACACAACTAATGCATGGTCAATGTACAACATACAAAATAAGTTCATGAGCATGTTTAAGCATCAAACTGTGAGAAAGGATAACGAAAACGTTGTTTTTCAACATCTATGCCAAAATGCATGAATGTTGTGGAAATGAACATTCATTAAATTTTTTGCCTTGGTAAGCTGAGATAAAGCGTTTGCTGCCTTCTTAGTGCTGAACGAGGTCAGGAAAGCAGATTGTCACACAACTAATGCATGGTCAATGTACAACATACAAAATAAGTTCATGAGCATGTTTAAGCATCAAAATGTGAAAAAGAATAACGAAAAAGTTGTTTTTCAACATGTATGCCAAAATGCATGAATGTTGTGGGTAATTATGTAAAACATGCTAAATTAGTTTGTAAGCACTTATTAAGCATCAAAATTTGAAAAAGGTGAGATAAACCTGAGACCATGCGTTTGCTGCGTTCTTAGTGCTGAACGAGGTCAGGAAAGCAGATTGTCACACAACTAATGCATGGTCAATGTACAACATACAAACTAAGTTCATGAGCATGTTTAAGCATCAAAATGTGAGAAAGGATAACGAAAACGTTGTTTTTCAACATGTATGTATATGGAAAGTTATGTAAAACATACAAAATTAGTTTGTAAGCATTTTTTAGCATCTATATGTGAAAAAGAACAGCGAAAAAGTTGTTTTTCAACATGTATGTATATGGGTAATTATGTAAAACATGCAAAATTAGTTTGTAAGCATTTATTAAGCACCAAAATGTGAAAAAAGGTGAGATAAAGCTGAGACAAAGCGTTTGCTTTGTTCTTAGTGCTGAACGAGGTCAGGAAAGCAGATTGTCACACAACTAATGCATGGTCATTGTAAAACATACAAAATAAGTTCATGAGCATGTTTAAGCATCAAAATGTGAGAAAGGATAACGATAAAGTTGTTTTTCAACATGTATGCCAAAATGCATGAATGTTGTGGAAATGAACATTCATTAAATTTTTTGCCTTGGTAAGCTGAGATAAAGCGTTTGCTGCCTTCTTAGTGCTGAACGAGGTCAGGAAAGCAGATTGTCACACAACTAATGCATGGTCAATGTACAACATACAAAATAAGTTCATGAGCATGTTTAAGCATCAAAATGTGAAAAAGAATAACGAAAAAGTTGTTTTTCAACATGTATGTATATGGATAGTTATGTAAAACATAAAAAATTAGTTTTGAGCATTTTTTAGCATCAATATGTGAAAAAGAACAGCGAAAAAGTTGTTTTTCAACATGTATGTATATGATTAAATATGTAAAACATGCAAAATTAGTTTGTAAGCATTTATTAAGCACCAAAATGTGAAAAAAGGTGAGATAAAGCTGAGACAAAGCGTTTGCTTTGTTCTTAGTGCTGAACGAGGTCAGGAAAGCAGATTGTCACACAACTAATGCATGGTCATTGTAAAACATACAAAATAAGTTCATGAGCATGTTTAAGCATCAAAATGTGAGAAAGGATAACGAAAAAGTTGTTTTTCAACATGTATGCCAAAATGCATGAATGTTGTGGAAATGAACATTCATTAAATTTTTTGCCTTGGTAAGCTGAGATAAAGCGTTTGCTGCCTTCTTAGTGCTGAACGAGGTCAGGAAAGCAGATTGTCACACAACTAATGCATGGTCAATGTACAACATACAAAATAAGTTCATGAGCATGTTTAAGCATCAAAATGTGAAAAAGAATAACGAAAAAGTTGTTTTTCAACATGTATGTATATGGATAGTTATGTAAAACATAAAAAATTAGTTTGTAAGCATTTTTTAGCATCAATATGTGAAAAAGAACAGCGAAAAAGTTGTTTTTCAACATGTATGTATATGATTAAATATGTAAAACATGCTAAATTAGTTTGTAAGCATTTATTAAGCATCAAAATTTGAAAAAGGTGAGATAAAGCTGAGACAAAGCGTTTGCTGCGTTCTTAGTGTTGAACGAGGTCAGGAAAGCAGATTGTCACACAACTAATGCATGGTCATTGTAAAACATACAAAATAAGTTCATGAGCATGTTTAACCATCAAAATGTGAGAAAGGATAACGAAAAAGTTGTTTTTCAACATGTATGTATATGGATAGTTATGTAAAACATAAAAAATTAGTTTGTAAGCATTTTTTAGCATCAATATGTGAAAAAGAACAGCGATAAAGTTGTTTTTCAACATATATGCCAAAATGCATGAATGTTGTGGAAATGAACATTCATTACATTTTTTGTCTTGGTAAGCTGAGATAAAGCGTTTGCTGCGTTCTTAGTGCTGAACGAGGTCAGGAAAGCAGATTGTCACACAACTAATGCATGGTAATTGTAAAACATACAAAATAAGTTCATGAGCATGTTTAAGCATCAAAATGTGAGAAAGGATGACGAAAACGTTGTTTTTCAACATGTATGTATATGGATCGTTATGTAAAACATAGAAAATTAGTTTGTAAGCATTTTTTAGCATCAATATGTGAAAAAGAACAGCGAAAAAGTTGTTTTTCAACATGTATGTATATGATTAAATATGTAAAACATGCAAAATTAGTTTGTAAGCATTTATTAAGCATCAAAATTTAAAAAAGGTGAGATAAAGCTGAGACAAAGCGTTTGCTGCGATCTTAGTGTTGAACGAGGTCAGGAAAGCAGACTGTCAAACAACTAATGCATGTTCATTGTAAAACATACAAAATAAGTTCATGAGCATGTTTAAGCATCAAAATGTGAGAAAGGATAACGAAAACATTGTTTTTCAACATTTATGTATATGGATAGTTAAGTAAAACATGCAAAATTAGTTTGTAAACATATATTAAGCATCAAAATGTGAAAAAGGATAACGAAAAAGTTGTTTATTTAACATGTATATATATTAATATTTATGTAAAACATGCAAAATTAGTTTGTAAGCATATATTAAGCATCAAAATGTGAGAAAGGATAACGAAAAAGTTGTTTTTCAACATGTATGTATATGGGTAATTATGTAAAACATGCAAAATTAGTTTGTAAGCACTTATTAAGCATCAAAATTTGAAAAAGGTGGGATAAAGCTGAGACAAAGCGTTTGCTGCGTTCTTAGTGTTGAACGAGGTCAGGAAAGCAGATTGTCAAACAACTAATGCATGGTCATTGTAAAACATACAAAATAAGTTCATGAGCATGTTTAAGCATCAAAATGTGAGAAAGGATAACGAAAAAGTTGTTTTTCAACATGTATGCCAAAATGCATGAATGTTTTGGAAATGAACATTCATTAAATTTTTTGCCTTGGTAAGCTGAGATAAAGCGTTTGCTGCCTTCTTAGTGCTGAACGAGGTCAGGAACGCAGATTGTCACACGACTAATGAATGGTCAATGTACAACATACAAAATAAGTTCATGAGCATGTTTAAGCATCAAAATGTGAGAAAGGATAACGAAAACGTTGTTTTTCAACATGTATGTATATGGATAGTTATGTAAAACATACAAAATTAGTTTGTAAGCATTTTTTAGCATCAATATGTGAAAAAGAACAGCGAAAAAGTTGTTTTTCAACATGTATGTATATGATTAAATATGTAAAACATGCAAAATTAGTTTGTAAGCATTTATTAAGCATCAAAATTTAAAAAAGGTGAGATAAAGCTGAGACAAAGCGTTTGCTGCGATCTTAGTGTTGAACGAGGTCAGGAAAGCAGACTGTCAAACAACTAATGCATGGTCATTGTAAAACATACAAAATAAGTTCATGAGCATGTTTAAGCATCAAAATGTGAGAAAGGATAACGAAAACGTTGTTTTTCAACATGTATGTATATGGATAGTTAAGTAAAACATGCAAAATTAGTTTGTAAACATGTATTAAGCATCAAATTGTGAAAAAGGATAACGAAAAAGTTGTTTTTTTAACATGTATGTATATGGATAGTTATGTAAAACATACAAAATTAGTTTGTAAGCATCTTTTAGCATCAATATGTGAAAAAGAACAGTGATAAAGTTGTTTTTCAACATGTATGTATATGGGTAATTATGTAAAACATGCAAAATTAGTTTGTAAGCATTTATTAAGCATCAAAATTTGAAAAAGGTGAGATAAAGCTGAGACAAAGCGTTTGCTGCGTTCTTAGTGCTGAACGAGGTCAGGAAAGCAGATTGTCACACAACTAATGCATGGTCATTGTAAAACATACAAAATAAGTTCATGACCATGTTTAAGCATCAAAATGTGAGAAAGGATAAAGAAAACGTTGTTTTTCAACATGTATGTTTATGGATAGTTATGCAAAACATACAAAATTAGTTTGTAAGCATTTTTTAGCATCAATATGTGAAAAAGAACAGCGAAAAAGTTGTTTTTCAACATGTATGTATATGATTAAATATGTAAAACATGCAAAATTAGTTTGTAAGCATTTATTAAGCATCAAAATTTGAAAAAGGTGAGATAAAGCTGAGACAAAGCGTTTGCTGCGTTCTTAGTGCTGAACGAGATCAGGAAAGCAGATTGTCACACAACTAATGCATGGTCATTGTAAAACATACAAAATAAGTTCATGACCATGTTTAAGCATCAAAATGTGAGAAAGGATAAAGAAAACGTTGTTTTTCAACATTTATGTATATGGATAGTTATGCAAAACATACAAAATTAGTTTGTAAGCATTTTTTAGCATCAATATGTGAAAAAGAACAGCAAACAAGTTGTTTTTCAACATGTATCTATATGGGTAATTATGTAAAACATGCAAAATTAGTTTGTAAGCATTTATTAAGCACCAAAATGTGAAAAAGGTGAGATAAAGCTGAGACAAAGCGTTGGCTGCGTTCTTAGTGTTGAACGAGGTCAGGAAAGCAGATTGTCGCACAACTAATGCATGGTCATTGTAAAACATACAAAATAAGTTCATGAGCATGTTTAAGCATCAAAATGTGAGAAAGGATAACGAAAAAGTTGTTTTTCAACATGTATGCCAAAATGCATGAATGTTGTGGGTAATTATGTAAAACATGCTAAATTAGTTTGTAAGCACTTATTAAGCATCAAAATTTGAAAAAGGTGAGATAAACCTGAGACCATGCGTTTGCTGCGTTCTTAGTGCTGAACGAGGTCAGGAAAGCAGATTGTCACACAACTAATGCATGGTCAATGTAAAACATACAAAATAAGTTCATGAGCATGTTTAAGCATCAAAATGTGAGAAAGGATAACGAAAACGTTGTTTTTCAACATGTATGTATATGGATAGTTATGTAAAACATACAAAATTAGTTTGTAAGCATTTTTTAGCATCTATATGTGAAAAAGAACAGCAAAAAAGTTGTTTTTCAACATGTATGTATATGGGTAATTATGTAAAACATGCAAAATTAGTTTGTAAGCATTTATTAAGCACCAAAATGTGAAAAAAGGTGAGATAAAGCTGAGACAAAGCGTTTGCCTTGTTCTTAGTGCTGAACGAGGTCAGGAAAGCAGATTGTCACACAACTAATGCATGGTCATTGTAAAACATACAAAATAAGTTCATGAGCATGTTTAAGCATCAAAATGTGAGAAAGGATAACGAAAAAGTTGTTTTTCAACATGTATGCCAAAATGCATGAATGTTGTGGAAATGAACATTCATTAAATTTTTTGCCTTGGTAAGCTGAGATAAAGCGTTTGCTGCCTTCTTAGTGCTGAACGAGGTCAGGAAAGCAGATTGTCACACAACTAATGCATGGTCAATGTACAACATACAAAATAAGTTCATGAGCATGTTTAAGCATCAAAATGTGAAAAAGAATAACGAAAAAGTTGTTTTTCAACATGTATGTATATGGATAGTTATGTAAAACATAAAAAATTAGTTTGTAAGCATTTTTTAGCATCAATATGTGAAAAAGAACAGCGAAAAAGTTGTTTTTCAACATGTATGTATATGATTAAATATGTAAAACATGCAAAATTAGTTTGTAAACATTTATTAAGCACCAAAATGTGAAAAAAGGTGAGATAAAGCTGAGACAAAGCGTTTGCTTTGTTCTTAGTGCTGAACGAGGTCAGGAAAGCAGATTGTCACACAACTAATGCATGGTCATTGTAAAACATACAAAATAAGTTCATGAGCATGTTTAAGCATCAAAATGTGAGAAAGGATAACGAAAAAGTTGTTTTTCAACATGTATGCCAAAATGCATGAATGTTGTGGAAATGAACATTCATTAAATTTTTTGCCTTGGTAAGCTGAGATAAAGCGTTTGCTGCCTTCTTAGTGCTGAACGAGGTCAGGAAAGCAGATTGTCACACAACTAATGCATGGTCAATGTACAACATACAAAATAAGTTCATAAGCATTTTTTAGCATTAAAATGTGAAAAAGAATAACGAAAAAGTAGTTTTTCAACATGTATGCCAAAATGCATGAATGTTGTGGGTAATTATGTAAAACATGCTAAATTAGTTTGTAAGCACTTATTAAGCATCAAAATTTGAAAAAGGTGAGATAAACCTGAGACCATGCGTTTGCTGCGTTCTTAGTGCTGAACGAGGTCAGGAAAGCAGATTGTCACACAACTAATGCATGGTCAATGTACAACATACAAAATAAGTTCATGAGCATGTTTAAGCATCAAAATGTGAGAAAGGATAACGAAAACGTTGTTTTTCAACATGTATGTATATGGATAGTTATGTAAAACATACAAAATTAGTTTGTAAGCATTTTTTAGCATCTATATGTGAAAAAGAACAGCGAAAAAGTTGTTTTTCAACATGTATGTATATGGGTAATTATGTAAAACATGCAAAATTAGTTTGTAAGCATTTATTAAGCACCAAAATGTGAAAAAAGGTGAGATAAAGCTGAGACAAAGCGTTTGCTTTGTTCTTAGTGCTGAACGAGGTCAGGAAAGCAGATTGTCACACAACTAATGCATGGTCATTGTAAAACATACAAAATAAGTTCATGAGCATGTTTAAGCATCAAAATGTGAGAAAGGATAACGAAAAAGTTGTTTTTCAACATGTATGCCAAAATGCATGAATGTTGTGGAAATGAACATTCATTAAATTTTTTGCCTTGGTAAGCTGAGATAAAGCGTTTGCTGCCTTCTTAGTGCTGAACGAGGTCAGGAAAGCAGATTGTCACACAACTAATGCATGGTCAATGTACAACATACAAAATAAGTTCATGAGCATGTTTAAGCATCAAAATGTGAAAAAGAATAACGAAAAAGTTGTTTTTCAACATGTATGTATATGGATAGTTATGTAAAACATAAAAAATTAGTTTGTAAGCATTTTTTAGCATCAATATGTGAAAAAGAACAGCGAAAAAGTTGTTTTTCAACATGTATGTATATGATTAAATATGTAAAACATGCAAAATTAGTTTGTAAACATTTATTAAGCACCAAAATGTGAAAAAAGGTGAGATAAAGCTGAGACAAAGCGTTTGCTTTGTTCTTAGTGCTGAACGAGGTCAGGAAAGCAGATTGTCACACAACTAATGCATGGTCATTGTAAAACATACAAAATAAGTTCATGAGCATGTTTAAGCATCAAAATGTGAGAAAGGATAACGAAAAAGTTGTTTTTCAACATGTATGCCAAAATGCATGAATGTTGTGGAAATGAACATTCATTAAATTTTTTGCCTTGGTAAGCTGAGATAAAGCGTTTGCTGCCTTCTTAGTGCTGAACGAGGTCAGGAAAGCAGATTGTCACACAACTAATGCATGGTCAATGTACAACATACAAAATAAGTTCATGAGCATGTTTAAGCATCAAAATGTGAAAAAGAATAACGAAAAAGTTGTTTTTCAACATGTATGCCAAAATGCATGAATGTTGTGGGTAATTATGTAAAACATGCTAAATTAGTTTGTAAGCACTTATTAAGCATCAAAATTTGAAAAAAGGTGAGATAAACCTGAGACCATGCGTTTGCTGCGTTCTTAGTGCTGAACGAGGTCAGGAAAGCAGATTGTCACACAACTAATGCATGGTCAATGTACAACATACAAAATAAGTTCATGAGCATGTTTAAGCATCAAAATGTGAGAAAGGATAACGAAAACGTTGTTTTTCAACATGTATGTATATGGATAGTTATGTAAAACATACAAAATTAGTTTGTAAGCATTTTTTAGCATCTATATGTGAAAAAGAACAGCGAAAAAGTTGTTTTTCAACATGTATGTATATGGGTAATTATGTAAAACATGCAAAATTAGTTTGTAAGCATTTATTAAGCACCAAAATGTGAAAAAAGGTGAGATAAAGCTGAGACAAAGCGTTTGCTTTGTTCTTAGTGCTGAACGAGGTCAGGAAAGCAGATTGTCACACAACTAATGCATGGTCATTGTAAAACATACAAAATAAGTTCATGAGCATGTTTAAGCATCAAAATGTGAGAAAGGATAACGAAAAAGTTGTTTTTCAACATGTATGCCAAAATGCATGAATGTTGTGGAAATGAACATTCATTAAATTTTTTGCCTTGGTAAGCTGAGATAAAGCGTTTGCTGCCTTCTTAGTGCTGAACGAGGTCAGGAAAGCAGATTGTCACACAACTAATGCATGGTCAATGTACAACATACAAAATAAGTTCATGAGCATGTTTAAGCATCAAAATGTGAAAAAGAATAACGAAAAAGTTGTTTTTCAACATGTATGTATATGGATAGTTATGTAAAACATAAAAAATTAGTTTGTAAGCATTTTTTAGCATCAATATGTGAAAAAGAACAGCGAAAAAGTTGTTTTTCAACATGTATGTATATGATTAAATATGTAAAACATGCAAAATTAGTTTGTAAACATTTATTAAGCACCAAAATGTGAAAAAAGGTGAGATAAAGCTGAGACAAAGCGTTTGCTTTGTTCTTAGTGCTGAACGAGGTCAGGAAAGCAGATTGTCACACAACTAATGCATGGTCATTGTAAAACATACAAAATAAGTTCATGAGCATGTTTAAGCATCAAAATGTGAGAAAGGATAACGAAAAAGTTGTTTTTCAACATGTATGCCAAAATGCATGAATGTTGTGGAAATGAACATTCATTAAATTTTTTGCCTTGGTAAGCTGAGATAAAGCGTTTGCTGCCTTCTTAGTGCTGAACGAGGTCAGGAAAGCAGATTGTCACACAACTAATGCATGGTCAATGTACAACATACAAAATAAGTTCATGAGCATGTTTAAGCATCAAAATGTGAAAAAGAATAACGAAAAAGTTGTTTTTCAACATGTATGTATATGGATAGTTAAGTAAAACATGCAAAATTAGTTTGTAAACATGTATTAAGCATCAAAATGTGAAAAAGGATAACGAAAAAGTTGTTTATTTAACATGTATATATATATTAATATTTATGTAAAACATACAAAAAAAGTTTATAAGCATCTTCGAACATCAAAATGTGAAAAAGAATAACGAAAAAGTTGTTTTTCAACATTTATGTATATGGATAGTTATGCAAAACATACAAAATTAGTTTGTAAGCATTTTTTAGCATCAATATGTGAAAAAGAACAGCAAAAAAGTTGTTTTTCAACATGTATGTATATGGGTAATTATGTAAAACATGCAAAATTAGTTTGTAAGCACTTATTAAGCATCAAAATTTGAAAAAGGTAAGATAAAGCTGAGACAAAGCGTTTGCTTTGTTCTTAGTGCTGAACGGGGTCAGGAAAGCATATTGTCACACAACTAATGCATGGTCAGTGTAAAACATACAAAAAAAGTTCATAAGCACCTTCAAGCATCAAAATGTGAAAAAGAATAACGAAAAAGTTGTTTTTCAACATGTATGTATATGGATAGTTATGTAAAATATAAAAAATTAGTTTGTAAGCATTTTTTAGCATCAATATGTGAAAAAGAACAGCGAAAAAGTTGTTTTTCAACATGCATGTATATGATTAAATATGTAAAACATGCAAAATTAGTTTGTAAGCATTTATTAAGCATCAAAATTTGAAAAAGGTGAGATAAAGCTGAGACAAAGCGTTTGCTGCGTTCTTAGTGTTGAACGAGGTCAGGAAAGCAGATTGTCAAACAACTAATGCATGGTCATTGTAAAACATACAAAATAAGTTCATGAGCATGTTTAAGCATCAAAATGTGAGAAAGGATAACGAAAAAGTTGTTTTTCAACATGTATGCCAAAATGCATGAATGTTGTGGAAATGAACATTCATTAAATTTTTTGCCTTGGTAAGCTGAGATAAAGCGTTTGCTGCCTTCTTAGTGCTGAACGAGGTCAGGAACGCAGATTGTCACACAACTAATGCATGGTCAATGTACAACATACAAAATAAGTTCATGAGCATGTTTAAGCATCAAAATGTGAGAAAGGATAACGAAAACGTTGTTTTTCAACATGTATGTATATGGATAGTTATGTAAAACATAAAAAATTAGTTTGTAATCATTTTTTAGCATCAATATGTGAAAAAGAACAGCGAAAAAGTTGTTTTTCAACATGTATGTATATGATTAAATATGTAAAACATGCAAAATTAGTTTGTAAGCATTTATTAAGCATCAAAATTTGAAAAAGGTGAGATAAAGCTGAGACCAAGCGTTTGCTGCGTTCTTAGTGCTGAACGAGATCAGGAAAGCAGATTGTCACACAACTAATGCATGGTCATTGTAAAACATACAAAATAAGTTCATGAGCATGTTTAAGCATCAAAATGTGAGAAAGGATAACGAAAAAGTTGTTTTTCAACATCTATGCCAAAATGCATGAATGTTGTGGAAATGAACATTCATTAAATTTTTTGCCTTGGTAAGCTGAGATAAAGCGTTTGCTGCCTTCTTAGTGCTGAACGAGGTCAGGAACGCAGATTGTCACACAACTAATGAATGGTCAATGTACAACATACAAAATAAGTTCATGAGCATGTTTAAGCATCAAAATGTGAGAAAGGATAACGAAAACGTTGTTTTTCAACATGTATGTATATGGATAGTTATGTAAAACATACAAAATTAGTTTGTAAGCATTTTTTAGCATCAATATGTGAAAAAGAACAGCGAAAAAGTTGTTTTTCAACATGTATGTATATGATTAAATATGTAAAACATGCAAAATTAGTTTGTAAGCATATATTAAGCATCAAAATGTGAGAAAGGATAACGAAAAAGTTGTTTTTCAACATGTATGTATATGGGTAATTATGTAAAACATGCAAAATTTGTTTGTAAGCACTTATTAAGCATCAAAATTTAAAAAAGGTGAGATAAAGCTGAGACAAAGCGTTTGCTGCGATCTTAGTGTTGAACGAGGTCAGGAAAGCAGATTGTCACACAACTAATGCATGGTCATTGTAAAACATACAAAATAAGTTCATGAGCATGTTTAAGCATCAAAATGTGAGAAAGGATAACAAAAACGTTGTTTTTCAACATGTATGTTCATGGATAGTTATGTAAAACGTACAAAATTAGTTTGTAAGCATTTTTTAGCATCAATATGTGAAAAAGATCAGCGAAAAAGTTGTTTTTCAACATGTATGTATATGATTAAATATGTAAAACATGCAAAATTAGTTTGTAAGCATTTATTAAGCATCAAAATTTGAGAAAGGATAACGAAAAAGTTGTTTTTCAACATGTATGCCAAAATGCATGAATGTTGTGGAAATGAACATTCATTAAATTTTTTGCCTTGGTAAGCTGAGATAAAGCGTTTGCTGCCTTCTTAGTGCTGAACGAGGTCAGGAACGCAGATTGTCACACAACTAATGCATGGTCAATGTACAACATACAAAATAAGTTCATGAGCATGTTTAAGCATCAAAATGTGAGAAAGGATAACGAAAACGTTGTTTTTCAACATGTATGTATATGGATAGTTATGTAAAACATACAAAATTAGTTTGTAAGCATTTTTTAGCATCAATATGTGAAAAAGAATAGCGAAAAAGTTGTTTTTCAACATGTATGTATATGATTAAATATGTAAAACATGCAAAATTAGTTTGTAAGCATTTATTAAGCATCAAAATTTGAAAAAGGTGAGATAAAGCTGAGACAAAGCGTTTGCTGCGTTCTTAGTGCTGAACGAGATCAGGAAAGCAGATTGTCACACAACTAATGCATGGTCATTGTAAAACATACAAAAAAAGTTCATAAGCATCTTCAAGCATCAAAATGTGAAAAAGAATAACGAAAAAGTTGTTTTTCAACATGTATGTATATGGATAGTTATGTAAAACATAAAAAATTAGTTTGTAATCATTTTTTAGCATCAATATGTGAAAAAGAACAGCGAAAAAGTTGTTTTTCAACATGTATGTATATGATTAAATATGTAAAACATGCAAAATTAGTTTGTAAGCATTTATTAAGCATCAAAATTTAAAAAAGGTGAGATAAAGCTGAGACAAAGCGTTTGCTGCGATCTTAGTGTTGATCGAGGTCAGGAAAGCAGACTGTCAAACAACTAATGCATGGTCATTGTAAAACATACAAAATAAGTTCATGAGCATGTTTAAGCATCAAAATGTGAGAAAGGATAACGAAAACGTTGTTTTTCAACATTTATGTATATGGATAGTTAAGTAAAACATGCAAAATTAGTTTGTAAACATGTATTAAGCATCAAAATGTGAAAAAGGATAACGAAAAAGTTGTTTATTTAACATGTATATATATTAATATTTATGTAAAACATGCAAAATTAGTTTGTAAGCATTTTTTAGCATCAATATGTGAAAAAGAACAGCGAAAAAGTTGTTTTTCAACATGTATGTATATGATTAAATATGTAAAACATGCAAAATTAGTTTGTAAGCATTTATTAAGCATCAAAATTTGAAAAAGGTGAGATAAAGCTGAGACAAAGCGTTTGCTGCGTTCTTAGTGCTGAACGAGATCAGGAAAGCAGATTGTCACACAACTAATGCATGGTCATTGTAAAACATACAAAATAAGTTCATGAGCATGTTTAAGCATCAAAATGTGAGAAAGGATAACGAAAAAGTTGTTTTTCAACATGTATGCCAAAATGCATGAATGTTGTGGAAATGAACATTCATTAAATTTTTTGCCTTGGTATGCTGAGATAAAGCGTTTGCTGCCTTCTTAGTGCTGAACGAGGTCAGGAAAGCAGATTGTCACACAACTAATGCATGGTCATTGTAAAACATACAAAAAAAGTTCATAAGCATCTTCAAGCATCAAAATGTGAAAAAGAATAACAAAAAAGGTGTTTTTCAACATTTATGTATATGGATAGTTATGCAAAACATACAAAATTAGTTTGTAAGCATTTTTTAGCATCAATATGTGAAAAAGAACAGCAAAAAAGTTGTTTTTCAACATGTATGTATATGGGTAATTATGTAAAACATGCAAAATTAGTTTGTAAGCACTTATTAAGCATCAAAATTTGAAAAAGGTGAGATAAAGCTGAGACAAAGCGTTTGCTTTGTTCTTAGTGCTGAACGGGGTCAGGAAAGCATATTGTCACACAACTAATGCATGGTCATTGTAAAACATACAAAAAAAGTTCATAAGCATCTTCAAGCATCAAAATGTGAAAAAGAATAACGAAAAAGTTGTTTTTCAACATGTATGTATATGGATAGTTATGTAAAATATAAAAAATTAGTTTGTACGCATTTTTTAGCATCAATATGTGAAAAAGAACAGCGAAAAAGTTGTTTTTCAACATGCATGTATATGATTAAATATGTAAAACATGCAAAATTAGTTTGTAAGCATTTATTAAGCATCAAAATTTGAAAAAGGTGAGATAAAGCTGAGACAAAGCGTTTGCTGCGTTCTTAGTGTTGAACGAGGTCAGGAAAGCAGATTGTCAAACAACTAATGCATGGTCATTGTAAAACATACAAAATAAGTTCATGAGCATGTTTAAGCATCAAAATGTGAGAAAGGATAACGAAATAGTTGTTTTTCAACATGTATGCCAAAATGCATGAATGTTGTGGAAATGAACATTCATTAAATTTTTTGCCTTGGTAAGCTGAGATAAAGCGTTTGCTGCCTTCTTAGTGCTGAACGAGGTCAGGAACGCAGATTGTCACACAACTAATGCATGGTCAATGTACAACATACAAAATAAGTTCATGAGCATGTTTAAGCATCAAAATGTGAGAAAGGATAACGAAAACGTTGTTTTTCAACATGTATGTATATGGATAGTTATGTAAAACATACAAAATTAGTTTGTAATCATTTTTTAGCATCAATATGTGAAAAAGAACAGCGAAAAAGTTGTTTTTCAACATGTATGTATATGATTAAATATGTAAAACATGCAAAATTAGTTTGTAAGCATTTATTAAGCATCAAAATTTGAAAAAGGTGAGATAAAGCTGAGACCAAGCGTTTGCTGCGTTCTTAGTGCTGAACGAGATCAGGAAAGCAGATTGTCACACAACTAATGCATGGTCATTGTAAAACATACAAAATAAGTTCATGAGCATGTTTAAGCATCAAAATGTGAGAAAGGATAACGAAAAAGTTGTTTTTCAACATCTATGCCAAAATGCATGAATGTTGTGGAAATGAACATTCATTAAATTTTTTGCCTTGGTAAGCTGAGATAAAGCGTTTGCTGCCTTCTTACTGCTGAACGAGGTCAGGAAAGCAGATTGTCACACAACTAATGCATGGCCATTGTAAAACATACAAGAAAAGTTCATAAGCATCTTCAAGCATCAAAATGTGAAAAAGAATAACGAAAAAGTTGTTTTTCAACATGTATGTATATGGATAGTTATGTAAAACATAAAAAATTAGTTTGTAAGCATTTTTTAGCATCAATATGTGAAAAAGAACAGCGAAAAAGTTGTTTTTCAACATGTATGTATATGATTAAATATGTAAAACATGTAAAATTAGTTTGTAAGCATTTATTAAGCATCAAAATTTGAAAAAGGTGAGATAAAGCTGAGACAAAGCGTTTGCTGCGTTCTTAGTGTTGAACGAGGTCAGGAAAGCAGATTGTCAAACAACTAGTGCATGGTCATTGTAAAACATACAAAATAAGTTCATGAGCATGTTTAAGCATCAAAATGTGAGAAAGGATAACGAAAAAGTTGTTTTTCAACATGTATGCCAAAATGCATGAATGTTGTGGAAATGAACATTCATTAAATTTTTTGCCTTGGTAAGCTGAGATAAAGCGTTTGCTGCCTTCTTAGTGCTGAACGAGGTCAGGAACGCAGATTGTCACACAACTAATGCATGGTCAATGTACAACATACAAAATAAGTTCATGAGCATGTTTAAGCATCAAAATGTGAGAAAGGATAACGAAAACGTTGTTTTTCAACATGTATGTATATGGATAGTTAAGTAAAACATGCAAAATTAGTTTGTAAACATGTATTAAGCATCAAAATGTGAAAAAGGATAACGAAAAAGTTGTTTATTTAACATGTATATATATTAATATTTATGTAAAACATACAAAAAAAGTTTATAAGCATCTTCGAACATCAAAATGTGAAAAAGAATAACGAAAAAGTTGTTTTTCAACATGTATGTATATGGATAGTTATGCAAAACATACAAAATTAGTTTGTAAGCATTTTTTAGCATCAATATGTGAAAAAGAACAGCAAAAAAGTTGTTTTTCAACATGTATGTATATGATTAAATATGTAAAACATGCAAAATTAGTTTGTAAGCATTTATTAAGCATCAAAATTTGAAAAAGGTGAGATAAAGCTGAGACCAAGCGTTTGCTGCGTTCTTAGTGCTGAACGAGATCAGGAAAGCAGATTGTCACACAACTAATGCATGGTCATTGTAAAACATACAAAATAAGTTCATGAGCATGTTTAAGCATCAAAATGTGAGAAAGGATAACGAAAAAGTTGTTTTTCAACATCTATGCCAAAATGCATGAATGTTGTGGAAATGAACATTCATTAAATTTTTTGCCTTGGTAAGCTGAGATAAAGCGTTTGCTGCCTTCTTACTGCTGAACGAGGTCAGGAAAGCAGATTGTCACACAACTAATGCATGGCCATTGTAAAACATACAAGAAAAGTTCATAAGCATCTTCAAGCATCAAAATGTGAAAAAGAATAACGAAAAAGTTGTTTTTCAACATGTATGTATATGGATAGTTATGTAAAACATAAAAAATTAGTTTGTAAGCATTTTTTAGCATCAATATGTGAAAAAGAACAGCGAAAAAGTTGTTTTTCAACATGTATGTATATGATTAAATATGTAAAACATGTAAAATTAGTTTGTAAGCATTTATTAAGCATCAAAATTTGAAAAAGGTGAGATAAAGCTGAGACAAAGCGTTTGCTGCGTTCTTAGTGCTGAACGAGGTCAGGAAAGCAGATTGTCACACAACTAATGCATGGTCATTGTAAAACATACAAAATAAGTTCATGAGCATGTTTAAGCATCAAAATGTGAGAAAGGATAACGAAAAAGTTGTTTTTCAACATGTATGTATATGGATAGTTATGTAAAACATACAAAATTAGTTTGTAAGCATTTTTTAGCATCAATATGTGAAAAAGAACAGCGAAAAAGTTGTTTTTCAACATGTATGTATATGATTAAATATGTAAAACATGCAAAATTAGTTTGTAAGCATTTATTAAGCATCAAAATTTAAAAAAGGTGAGATAAAGCTGAGACAAAGCGTTTGCTGCGATCTTAGTGTTGATCGAGGTCAGGAAAGCAGACTGTCAAACAACTAATGCATGGTCATTGTAAAACATACAAAATAAGTTCATGAGCATGTTTAAGCATCAAAATGTGAGAAAGGATAACGAAAACGTTGTTTTTCAACATTTATGTATATGGATAGTTAAGTAAAACATGCAAAATTAGTTTGTAAACATGTATTAAGCATCAAAATGTGAAAAAGGATAACGAAAAAGTTGTTTATTTAACATGTATATATATTAATATTTATGTAAAACATGCAAAATTAGTTTGTAAGCATTTTTTAGCATCAATATGTGAAAAAGAACAGCGAAAAAGTTGTTTTTCAACATGTATGTATATGATTAAATATGTAAAACATGCAAAATTAGTTTGTAAGCATTTATTAAGCATCAAAATTTGAAAAAGGTGAGATAAAGCTGAGACAAAGCGTTTGCTGCGTTCTTAGTGCTGAACGAGATCAGGAAAGCAGATTGTCACACAACTAATGCATGGTCATTGTAAAACATACAAAATAAGTTCATGAGCATGTTTAAGCATCAAAATGTGAGAAAGGATAACGAAAAAGTTGTTTTTCAACATGTATGCCAAAATGCATGAATGTTGTGGAAATGAACATTCATTAAATTTTTTGCCTTGGTAAGCTGAGATAAAGCGTTTGCTGCCTTCTTAGTGCTGAACGAGGTCAGGAAAGCAGATTGTCACACAACTAATGCATGGTCATTGTAAAACATACAAAAAAAGTTCATAAGCATCTTCAAGCATCAAAATGTGAAAAAGAATAACAAAAAAGGTGTTTTTCAACATTTATGTATATGGATAGTTATGCAAAACATACAAAATTAGTTTGTAAGCATTTTTTAGCATCAATATGTGAAAAAGAACAGCAAAAAAGTTGTTTTTCAACATGTATGTATATGGGTAATTATGTAAAACATGCAAAATTAGTTTGTAAGCACTTATTAAGCATCAAAATTTGAAAAAGGTGAGATAAAGCTGAGACAAAGCGTTTGCTTTGTTCTTAGTGCTGAACGGGGTCAGGAAAGCATATTGTCACACAACTAATGCATGGTCATTGTAAAACATACAAAAAAAGTTCATAAGCATCTTCTAGCATCAAAATGTGAAAAAGAATAACGAAAAAGTTGTTTTTCAACATGTATGTATATGGATAGTTATGTAAAATATAAAAAATTAGTTTGTAAGCATTTTTTAGCATCAATATGTGAAAAAGAACAGCGAAAAAGTTGTTTTTCAACATGCATGTATATGATTAAATATGTAAAACATGCAAAATTAGTTTGTAAGCATTTATTAAGCATCAAAATTTGAAAAAGGTGAGATAAAGCTGAGACAAAGCGTTTGCTGCGTTCTTAGTGTTGAACGAGGTCAGGAAAGCAGATTGTCGAACAACTAATGCATGGTCATTGTAAAACATACAAAATAAGTTCATGAGCATGTTTAAGCATCAAAATGTGAGAAAGGATAACGAAAAAGTTGTTTTTCAACATGTATGCCAAAATGCATGAATGTTGTGGAAATGAACATTCATTAAATTTTTTGCCTTGGTAAGCTGAGATAAAGCGTTTGCTGCCTTCTTAGTGCTGAACGAGGTCAGGAACGCAGATTGTCACACAACTAATGCATGGTCAATGTACAACATACAAAATAAGTTCATGAGCATGTTTAAGCATCAAAATGTGAGAAAGGATAACGAAAACGTTGTTTTTCAACATGTATGTATATGGATAGTTAAGTAAAACATGCAAAATTAGTTTGTAAACATGTATTAAGCATCAAAATGTGAAAAAGGATAACGAAAAAGTTGTTTATTTAACATGTATATATATTAATATTTATGTAAAACATACAAAAAAAGTTTATAAGCATCTTCGAACATCAAAATGTGAAAAAGAACAGCGAAAAAGTTGTTTTTCAACATGTATGTATATGGATAGTGATGTAAAACATGCAAAATTAGTTTGTAAGCACTTATTAAGCATCAATATGTGAAAAAGAACAGCAAAAAAGTTGTTTTTCAACATGTATGTATATGGGTAATTATGTAAAACATGCAAAATTAGTTTGTAAGCACTTATTAAGCATCAAAATTTGAAAAAGGTGAGATAAAGCTGAGACAAAGCGTTTGCTTTGTTCTTAGTGCTGAACGGGGTCAGGAAAGCATATTGTCACACAACTAATGCATGGTCATTGTAAAACATACAAAAAAAGTTCATAAGCATCTTCAAGCATCAAAATGTGAAAAAGAATAACGAAAAAGTTGTTTTTCAACATGTATGTATATGGATAGTTATGTAAAATATAAAAAATTAGTTTGTAAGCATTTTTTAGCATCAATATGTGAAAAAGAACAGCGAAAAAGTTGTTTTTCAACATGCATGTATATGATTAAATATGTAAAACATGCAAAATTAGTTTGTAAGCATTTATTAAGCATCAAAATTTGAAAAAGGTGAGATAAAGCTGAGACAAAGCGTTTGCTGCGTTCTTAGTGTTGAACGAGGTTAGGAAAGCAGATTGTCAAACAACTAATGCATGGTCATTGTAAAACATACAAAATAAGTTCATGAGCATGTTTAAGCATCAAAATGTGAGAAAGGATAACGAAAAAGTTGTTTTTCAACATGTATGCCAAAATGCATGAATGTTGTGGAAATGAACATTCATTAAATTTTTTGCCTTGGTAAGCTGAGATAAAGCGTTTGCTGCCTTCTTAGTGCTGAACGAGGTCAGGAACGCAGATTGTCACACAACTAATGCATGGTCAATGTACAACATACAAAATAAGTTCATGAGCATGTTTAAGCATCAAAATGTGAGAAAGGATAACGAAAACGTTGTTTTTCAACATGTATGTATATGGATAGTTATGTAAAACATACAAAATTAGTTTGTAATCATTTTTTAGCATCAATATGTGAAAAAGAACAGCGAAAAAGTTGTTTTTCAACATGTATGTATATGATTAAATATGTAAAACATGCAAAATTAGTTTGTAAGCATTTATTAAGCATCAAAATTTGAAAAAGGTGAGATAAAGCTGAGACCAAGCGTTTGCTGCGTTCTTAGTGCTGAACGAGATCAGGAAAGCAGATTGTCACACAACTAATGCATGGTCATTGTAAAACATACAAAATAAGTTCATGAGCATGTTTAAGCATCAAAATGTGAGAAAGGATAACGAAAAAGTTGTTTTTCAACATCTATGCCAAAATGCATGAATGTTGTGGAAATGAACATTCATTAAATTTTTTGCCTTGGTAAGCTGAGATAAAGCGTTTGCTGCCTTCTTACTGCTGAACGAGGTCAGGAAAGCAGATTGTCACACAACTAATGCATGGCCATTGTAAAACATACAAGAAAAGTTCATAAGCATCTTCAAGCATCAAAATGTGAAAAAGAATAACGAAAAAGTTGTTTTTCAACATGTATGTATATGGATAGTTATGTAAAACATAAAAAATTAGTTTGTAAGCATTTTTTAGCATCAATATGTGAAAAAGAACAGCGAAAAAGTTGTTTTTCAACATGTATGTATATGATTAAATATGTAAAACATGTAAAATTAGTTTGTAAGCATTTATTAAGCATCAAAATTTGAAAAAGGTGAGATAAAGCTGAGACAAAGCGTTTGCTGCGTTCTTAGTGTTGAACGAGGTCAGGAAAGCAGATTGTCAAACAACTAGTGCATGGTCATTGTAAAACATACAAAATAAGTTCATGAGCATGTTTAAGCATCAAAATGTGAGAAAGGATAACGAAAAAGTTGTTTTTCAACATGTATGCCAAAATGCATGAATGTTGTGGAAATGAACATTCATTAAATTTTTTGCCTTGGTAAGCTGAGATAAAGCGTTTGCTGCCTTCTTAGTGCTGAACGAGGTCAGGAACGCAGATTGTCACACAACTAATGCATGGTCAATGTACAACATACAAAATAAGTTCATGAGCATGTTTAAGCATCAAAATGTGAGAAAGGATAACGAAAACGTTGTTTTTCAACATGTATGTATATGGATAGTTAAGGAAAACATGCAAAATTAGTTTGTAAACATGTATTAAGCATCAAAATGTGAAAAAGGATAACGAAAAAGTTGTTTATTTAACATGTATATATATTAATATTTATGTAAAACATACAAAAAAAGTTTATAAGCATCTTCGAACATCAAAATGTGAAAAAGAACAGCGAAAAAGTTGTTTTTCAACATGTATGTATATGGATAGTGATGTAAAACATGCAAAATTAGTTTGTAAGCACTTATTAAGCATCAATATGTGAAAAAGAACAGCAAAAAAGTTGTTTTTCAACATGTATGTATATGGGTAATTATGTAAAACATGCAAAATTAGTTTGTAAGCACTTATTAAGCATCAAAATTTGAAAAAGGTGAGATAAAGCTGAGACAAAGCGTTTGCTGCGTTCTTAGTGCTGAACGGGGTCAGGAAAGCATATTGTCACACAACTAATGCATGGTCATTGTAAAACATACAAAAAAAGTTCATAAGCATCTTCAAGCATCAAAATGTGAGAAAGGATAACGAAAACGTTGTTTTTCAACATGTATGTATATGGATAGTTATGTAAAACATACAAAATTAGTTTGTAAGCATTTTTTAGCATCAATATGTGAAAAAGAACAGCGAAAAAGTTGTTTTTCAACATGTATGTATATGATTAAATATGTAAAACATGCAAAATTAGTTTGTAAGCATTTATTAAGCATCAAAATTTGAAAAAGGTGAGATAAAGCTGAGACAAAGCGTTTGCTGCGTTCTTAGTGCTGAACGAGATCAGGAAAGCAGATTGTCACACAACTAATGCATGGTCATTGTAAAACATACAAAAAAAGTTCATAAGCATCTTCAAGCATCAAAATGTGAAAAAGAATAACGAAAAAGTTGTTTTTCAACATGTATGTATATGGATAGTTATGTAAAACATAAAAAATTAGTTTGTAATCATTTTTTAGCATCAATATGTGAAAAAGAACAGCGAAAAAGTTGTTTTTCAACATGTATGTATATGATTAAATATGTAAAACATGCAAAATTAGTTTGTAAGCATTTATTAAGCATCAAAATTTAAAAAAGGTGAGATAAAGCTGAGACAAAGCGTTTGCTGCGATCTTAGTGTTGATCGAGGTCAGGAAAGCAGACTGTCAAACAACTAATGCATGGTCATTGTAAAACATACAAAATAAGTTCATGAGCATGTTTAAGCATCAAAATGTGAGAAAGGATAACGAAAACGTTGTTTTTCAACATTTATGTATATGGATAGTTAAGTAAAACATGCAAAATTAGTTTGTAAACATGTATTAAGCATCAAAATGTGAAAAAGGATAACGAAAAAGTTGTTTATTTAACATGTATATTTATTAATATTTATGTAAAACATGCTAAATTAGTTTGTAAGCATTTTTTAGCATCAATATGTGAAGAAGAACAGCGAAAAAGTTGTTTTTCAACATGTATGTATATGATTAAATATGTAAAACATGCAAAATTAGTTTGTAAGCATTTATTAAGCATCAAAATTTGAAAAAGGTGAGATAAAGCTGAGACAAAGCGTTTGCTGCGTTCTTAGTGCTGAACGAGATCAGGAAAGCAGATTGTCACACAACTAATGCATGGTCATTGAAAAACATACAAAATAAGTTCATGAGCATGTTTAAGCATCAAAATGTGAGAAAGGATAACGAAAAAGTTGTTTTTCAACATGTATGCCAAAATGCATGAATGTTGTGGAAATGAACATTCATTAAATTTTTTGCCTTGGTATGCTGAGATAAAGCGTTTGCTGCCTTCTTAATGCTGAACGAGGTCAGGAAAGCAGATTGTCACACAACTAATGCATGGTCATTGTAAAACATACAAAAAAAGTTCATAAGCATCTTCAAGCATCAAAATGTGAAAAAGAATAACAGAAAAGGTGTTTTTCAACATTTATGTATATGGATAGTTATGCAAAACATACAAAATTAGTTTGTAAGCATTTTTTAGCATCAATATGTGAAAAAGAACAGCAAAAAAGTTGTTTTTCAACATGTATGTATATGGGTAATTATGTAAAACATGCAAAATTAGTTTGTAAGCACTTATTAAGCATCAAAATTTGAAAAAGGTGAGATAAAGCTGAGACAAAGCGTTTGCTTTGTTCTTAGTGCTGAACGGGGTCAGGAAAGCATATTGTCACACAACTAATGCATGGTCATTGTAAAACATACAAAAAAAGTTCATAAGCATCTTCAAGCATCAAAATGTGAAAAAGAATAACGAAAAAGTTGTTTTTCAACATGTATGTATATGGATAGTTATGTAAAATATAAAAAATTAGTTTGTAAGCATTTTTTAGCATCAATATGTGAAAAAGAACAGCGAAAAAGTTGTTTTTCAACATGCATGTATATGATTAAATATGTAAAACATGCAAAATTAGTTTGTAAGCATTTATTAAGCATCAAAATTTGAAAAAGGTGAGATAAAGCTGAGACAAAGCGTTTGCTGCGTTCTTAGTGTTGAACGAGGTCAGGAAAGCAGATTGTCAAACAACTAATGCATGGTCATTGTAAAACATACAAAATAAGTTCATGAGCATGTTTAAGCATCAAAATGTGAGAAAGGATAACGAAAAAGTTGTTTTTCAACATGTATGCCAAAATGCATGAATGTTGTGGAAATGAACATTCATTAAATTTTTTGCCTTGGTAAGCTGAGATAAAGCGTTTGCTGCCTTCTTAGTGCTGAACGAGGTCAGGAACGCAGATTGTCACACAACTAATGCATGGTCAATGTACAACATACAAAATAAGTTCATGAGCATGTTTAAGCATCAAAATGTGAGAAAGGATAACGAAAACGTTGTTTTTCAACATGTATGTATATGGATAGTTAAGTAAAACATGCAAAATTAGTTTGTAAACATGTATTAAGCATCAAAATGTGAAAAAGGATAACGAAAAAGTTGTTTATTTAACATGTATATATATTAATATTTATGTAAAACATACAAAAAAAGTTTATAAGCATCTTCGAAATCAAAATGTGAAAAAGAATAACGAAAAAGTTGTTTTTCAACATGTATGTATATGATTAAATATGTAAAACATGTAAAATTAGTTTGTAAGCATTTATTAAGCATCAAAATTTGAAAAAGGTGAGATAAAGCTGAGACAAAGCGTTTGCTGCGTTCTTAGTGTTGAACGAGGTCAGGAAAGCAGATTGTCAAACAACTAGTGCATGGTCATTGTAAAACATACAAAATAAGTTCATGAGCATGTTTAAGCATCAAAATGTGAGAAAGGATAACGAAAAAGTTGTTTTTCAACATGTATGCCAAAATGCATGAATGTTGTGGAAATGAACATTCATTAAATTTTTTGCCTTGGTAAGCTGAGATAAAGCGTTTGCTGCCTTCTTAGTGCTGAACGAGGTCAGGAACGCAGATTGTCACACAACTAATGCATGGTCAATGTACAACATACAAAATAAGTTCATGAGCATGTTTAAGCATCAAAATGTGAGAAAGGATAACGAAAACGTTGTTTTTCAACATGTATGTATATGGATAGTTAAGTAAAACATGCAAAATTAGTTTGTAAACATGTATTAAGCATCAAAATGTGAAAAAGGATAACGAAAAAGTTGTTTATTTAACATGTATATATATTAATATTTATGTAAAACATACAAAAAAAGTTTATAAGCATCTTCGAACATCAAAATGTGAAAAAGAATAACGAAAAAGTTGTTTTTCAACATGTATGTATATGGATAGTTATGCAAAACATACAAAATTAGTTTGTAAGCATTTTTTAGCATCAATATGTGAAAAAAAACAGCAAAAAAGTTGTTTTTCAACATGTATGTATATGGGTAATTATGTAAAACATGCAAAATTAGTTTGTAAGCACTTATTAAGCATCAAAATTTGAAAAAGGTGAGATAAAGCTGAGACAAAGCGTTTGCTTTGTTCTTAGTGCTGAACGGGGTCAGGAAAGCATATTGTCACACAACTAATGCATGGTCATTGTAAAACATACAAAAAAAGTTCATAAGCATCTTCAAGCATCAAAATGTGAAAAAGAATAACGAAAAAGTTGTTTTTCAACATGTATGTATATGGATAGTTATGTAAAATATAAAAAATTAGTTTGTAAGCATTTTTTAGCATCAATATGTGAAAAAGAACAGCGAAAAAGTTGTTTTTCAACATGCATGTATATGATTAAATATGTAAAACATGCAAAATTAGTTTGTAAGCATTTATTAAGCATCAAAATTTGAAAAAGGTGAGATAAAGCTGAGACAAAGCGTTTGCTGCGTTCTTAGTGTTGAACGAGGTCAGGAAAGCAGATTGTCAAACAACTAATGCATGGTCATTGTAAAACATACAAAATAAGTTCATGAGCATGTTTAAGCATCAAAATGTGAGAAAGGATAACGAAAAAGTTGTTTTTCAACATGTATGCCAAAATGCATGAATGTTGTGGAAATGAACATTCATTAAATTTTTTGCCTTGGTAAGCTGAGATAAAGCGTTTGCTGCCTTCTTAGTGCTGAACGAGGTCAGGAACGCAGATTGTCACACAACTAATGCATGGTCAATGTACAACATACAAAATAAGTTCATGAGCATGTTTAAGCATCAAAATGTGAGAAAGGATAACGAAAACGTTGTTTTTCAACATGTATGTATATGGATAGTTATGTAAAACATACAAAATTAGTTTGTAATCATTTTTTAGCATCAATATGTGAAAAAGAACAGCGAAAAAGTTGTTTTTCAACATGTATGTATATGATTAAATATGTAAAACATGCAAAATTAGTTTGTAAGCATTTATTAAGCATCAAAATTTGAAAAAGGTGAGATAAAGCTGAGACCAAGCGTTTGCTGCGTTCTTAGTGCTGAACGAGATCAGGAAAGCAGATTGTCACACAACTAATGCATGGTCATTGTAAAACATACAAAATAAGTTCATGAGCATGTTTAAGCATCAAAATGTGAGAAAGGATAACGAAAAAGTTGTTTTTCAACATCTATGCCAAAATGCATGAATGTTGTGGAAATGAACATTCATTAAATTTTTTGCCTTGGTATGCTGAGATAAAGCGTTTGCTGCCTTCTTAGTGCTGAACGAGGTCAGGAAAGCAGATTGTCACACAACTATTGCATGGTCATTGTAAAACATACAAAAAAAGTTCATAAGCATCTTCAAGCATCAAAATGTGAAAAAGAATAACAAAAAAGGTGTTTTTCAACATTTATGTATATGGATAGTTATGCAAAACATACAAAATTAGTTTGTAAGCATTTTTTAGCATCAATATGTGAAAAAGAACAGCAAAAAAGTTGTTTTTCAACATGTATGTATATGGGTAATTATGTAAAACATGCAAAATTAGTTTGTAAGCACTTATTAAGCATCAAAATTTGAAAAAGGTGAGATAAAGCTGAGACAAAGCGTTTGCTTTGTTCTTAGTGCTGAACGGGGTCAGGAAAGCATATTGTCACACAACTAATGCATGGTCATTGTAAAACATACAAAAAAAGTTCATAAGCATCTTCAAGCATCAAAATGTGAAAAAGAATAACGAAAAAGTTGTTTTTCAACATGTATGTATATGGATAGTTATGTAAAATATAAAAAATTAGTTTGTAAGCATTTTTTAGCATCAATATGTGAAAAAGAACAGCGAAAAAGTTGTTTTTCAACATGCATGTATATGATTAAATATGTAAAACATGCAAAATTAGTTTGTAAGCATTTATTAAGCATCAAAATTTGAAAAAGGTGAGATAAAGCTGAGACAAAGCGTTTGCTGCGTTCTTAGTGTTGAACGAGGTCAGGAAAGCAGATTGTCAAACAACTAATGCATGGTCATTGTAAAACATACAAAATAAGTTCATGAGCATGTTTAAGCATCAAAATGTGAGAAAGGATAACGAAAAAGTTGTTTTTCAACATCTATGCCAAAATGCATGAATGTTGTGGAAATGAACATTCATTAATTTTTTTGCCTTGGTAAGCTGAGATAAAGCGTTTGCTGCCTTCTTACTGCTGAACGAGGTCAGGAAAGCAGATTGTCACACAACTAATGCATGGCCATTGTAAAACATACAAGAAAAGTTCATAAGCATCTTCAAGCATTAAAATGTGAAAAAGAATAACGAAAAAGTTGTTTTTCAACATGTATGTATATGGATAGTTATGTAAAACATAAAAAATTAGTTTGTAAGCATTTTTTAGCATCAATATGTGAAAAAGAACAGCGAAAAAGTTGTTTTTCAACATGTATGTATATGATTAAATATGTAAAACATGTAAAATTAGTTTGTAAGCATTTATTAAGCATCAAAATTTGAAAAAGGTGAGATAAAGCTGAGACAAAGCGTTTGCTGCGTTCTTAGTGTTGAACGAGGTCAGGAAAGCAGATTGTCAAACAACTAGTGCATGGTCATTGTAAAACATACAAAATAAGTTCATGAGCATGTTTAAGCATCAAAATGTGAGAAAGGATAACGAAAAAGTTGTTTTTCAACATGTATGCCAAAATGCATGAATGTTGTGGAAATGAACATTCATTAAATTTTTTGCCTTGGTAAGCTGAGATAAAGCGTTTGCTGCCTTCTTAGTGCTGAACGAGGTCAGGAACGCAGATTGTCACACAACTAATGCATGGTCAATGTACAACATACAAAATAAGTTCATGAGCATGTTTAAGCATCAAAATGTGAGAAAGGATAACGAAAACGTTGTTTTTCAACATGTATGTATATGGATAGTTAAGTAAAACATGCAAAATTAGTTTGTAAACATGTATTAAGCATCAAAATGTGAAAAAGGATAACGAAAAAGTTGTTTATTTAACATGTATATATATTAATATTTATGTAAAACATACAAAAAAAGTTTATAAGCATCTTCGAACATCAAAATGTGAAAAAGAATAACGAAAAAGTTGTTTTTCAACATGTATGTATATGGATAGTTATGCAAAACATACAAAATTAGTTTGTAAGCATTTTTTAGCATCAATATGTGAAAAAAAACAGCAAAAAAGTTGTTTTTCAACATGTATGTATATGGGTAATTATGTAAAACATGCAAAATTAGTTTGTAAGCACTTATTAAGCATCAAAATTTGAAAAAGGTGAGATAAAGCTGAGACAAAGCGTTTGCTTTGTTCTTAGTGCTGAACGGGGTCAGGAAAGCATATTGTCACACAACTAATGCATGGTCATTGTAAAACATACAAAAAAAGTTCATAAGCATCTTCAAGCATCAAAATGTGAAAAATAATAACGAAAAAGTTGTTTTTCAACATGTATGTATATGGATAGTTATGTAAAATATAAAAAATTAGTTTGTAAACATGTATTAAGCATCAAAATGTGAAAAAGGATAACGAAAAAGTTGTTTATGTAACATGTATATATATTAATATTTATGTAAAACATGCAAAATTAGTTTGTAAGCATATATTAAGCATCAAAATGTGAGAAAGGATAACGAAAAAGTTGTTTTTCAACATGTATGTATATGGGTAATTATGTAAAACATGCAAAATTAGTTTGTAAGCACTTATTAAGCATCAAAATTTGAAAAAGGTGAGATAAAGCTGAGACAAAGCGTTTGCTGCGTTCTTAGTGTTGAACGAGGTCAGGAAAGCAGATTGTCAAACAACTAATGCATGGTCATTGTAAAACATACAAAATAAGTTCATGAGCATGTTTAAGCATCAAAATGTGAGAAAAGATAACGAAAAAGTTGTTTTTCAACATGTATGCCAAAATGCATGAATGTTGTGGAAATGAACATTCATTAAATTTTTTGCCTTGGTAAGCTGAGATAAAGCGTTTGCTGCCTTCTTAGTGCTGAACGAGGTCAGGAACGCAGATTGTCACACAACTAATGAATGGTCATTGTACAACATACAAAATAAGTACATGAGCATGTTTAAGCATCAAAATGTGAGAAAGGATAACGAAAACGTTGTTTTTCAACATGTATGTATATGGATAGTTATGTAAAACATACAAAACTAGTTTGTAAGCATTTTTTAGCATCAATATGTGAAAAAGAACAGCGAAAAAGTTGTTTTTCAACATGTATGTATATGATTAAATATGTAAAACATGCAAAATTAGTTTGTAAGCATTTATTAAGCATCAAAATTTGAAAAAGGTGAGATAAAGCTGAGACAAAGCGTTTGCTGCGTTCTTAGTGTTGAACGAGGTCAGGAAAGCAGATTGTCAAACAACTAATGCATGGTCATTGTAAAACATACAAAATAAGTTCATGAGCATGTTTAAGCATCAAAATGTGAGAAAGGATAACGAAAAAGTTGTTTTTCAACATGTATGCCAAAATGCATGAATGTTGTGGAAATGAACATTCATTAAATTTTTTGCCTTGGTAAGCTGAGATAAAGCGTTTGCTGCCTTCTTAGTGCTGAACGAGGTCAGGAACGCAGATTGTCACACAACTAATGCATGGTCAATGTACAACATACAAAATAAGTTCATGAGCATGTTTAAGCATCAAAATGTGAGAAAGGATAACGAAAACGTTGTTTTTCAACATGTATGTATATGGATAGTTATGTAAAACATACAAAATTAGTTTGTAAGCATTTTTTAGCATCAATATGTGAAAAAGAACAGCGAAAAAAGTTGTTTTTCAACATGTATGTATATGATTAAATATGTAAAACATGCAAAATTAGTTTGTAAGCATTTATTAAGCATCAAAATTTAAAAAAGGTGAGATAAAGCTGAGACAAAGCGTTTGCTGCGATCTTAGTGTTGAACGAGGTCAGGAAAGCAGACTGTCAAACAACTAATGCATGGTCATTGTAAAACATACAAAATAAGTTCATGAGCATGTTTAAGCATCAAAATATGAGAAAGGATAACGAAAACTTTGTTTTTCAACATTTATGTATATGGATAGTTAAGTAAAACATGCAAAATTAGTTTGTAAACATGTATTAAGCATCAAAATGTGAAAAAGGATAACGAAAAAGTTGTTTATTTAACATGTATATATATTAATATTTATGTAAAACATGCAAAATTAGTTTGTAAGCATATATTAAGCATTAAAATGTGAGAAAGGATAACGAAAAAGTTGTTTTTCAACATGTATGTATATGGGTAATTATGTAAAACATGCAAAATTAGTTTGTAAGCACTTATTAAGCATCAAAATTTGAAAAAGGTGAGATAAAGCTGAGACAAAGCGTTTGCTGCGTTCTTAGTGTTGAACGAGGTCAGGAAAGCAGATTGTCAAACAACTAATGCATGGTCATTGTAAAACATACAAAATAAGTTCATGAGCATGTTTAAGCATCAAAATGTGAGAAAGGATAACGAAAAAGTTGTTTTTCAACATGTATGCCAAAATGCATGAATGTTGTGGAAATGAACATTCATTAAATTTTTTGCCTTGGTAAGCTGAGATAAAGTGTTTGCTGCCTTCTTAGTGCTGAACGAGGTCAGGAACGCAGATTGTCACACAACTAATGCATGGTCATTGTAAAACATACAAAATAAGTTCATGAGCATGTTTAAGCATCAAAATGTGAGAAAGGATAACGAAAACGTTGTTTTTCAACATTTATGTATATGGATAGTTAAGTAAAACATGCAAAATTAGTTTGTAAACATGTATTAAGCATCAAAATGTGAAAAAGGATAACGAAAAAGTTGTTTATTTAACATGTATATATATTAATATTAATGTAAAACATGCAAAATTAGTTTGTAAGCATATATAAAGCATCAAAATGTGAGAAAGGATAACGAAAAAGTTGTTTTTCAACATGTATGTATATGGGTAATTATGTAAAACATGCAAAATTAGTTTGTAAGCACTTATTAAGCATCAAAATTTGAAAAAGGTGAGATAAAGCTGAGACAAAGCGTTTGCTGCGTTTTTAGTGTTGAACGAGGTCAGGAAAGCAGATTGTCAAACAACTAATGCATGGTCATTGTAAAACATACAAAATAAGTTCATGAGCATGTTTAAGCATCAAAATGTGAGAAAGGATAACGAAAAAGTTGTTTTTCAACATGTATGCCAAAATGCATGAATGTTGTGGAAATGAACATTCATTAAATTTTTTGCCTTGGTAAGCTGAGATAAAGCGTTTGCTGCCTTCTTAGTGCTGAACGAGGTCAGGAACGCAGATTGTCACACAACTAATGCATGGTCAATGTACAACATACAAAATAAGTTCATGAGCATGTTTAAGCATCAAAATGTGAGAAAGGATAACGAAAACGTTGTTTTTCAACATGTATGTATATGGATAGTTATGTAAAACATACAAAATTAGTTTGTAAGCATTTTTTAGCATCAATATGTGAAAAAGAACAGCGAAAAAAGTTGTTTTTCAACATGTATGTATATGATTAAATATGTAAAACATGCAAAATTAGTTTGTAAGCATTTATTAAGCATCAAAATTTAAAAAAGGTGAGATAAAGCTGAGACAAAGCGTTTGCTGCGATCTTAGTGTTGAACGAGGTCAGGAAAGCAGACTGTCAAACAACTAATGCATGGTCATTGTAAAACATACAAAATAAGTTCATGAGCATGTTTAAGCATCAAAATATGAGAAAGGATAACGAAAACTTTGTTTTTCAACATTTATGTATATGGATAGTTAAGTAAAACATGCAAAATTAGTTTGTAAACATGTATTAAGCATCAAAATGTGAAAAAGGATAACGAAAAAGTTGTTTATTTAACATGTATATATATTAATATTTATGTAAAACATGCAAAATTAGTTTGTAAGCATATATTAAGCATTAAAATGTGAGAAAGGATAACGAAAAAGTTGTTTTTCAACATGTATGTATATGGGTAATTATGTAAAACATGCAAAATTAGTTTGTAAGCACTTATTAAGCATCAAAATTTGAAAAAGGTGAGATAAAGCTGAGACAAAGCGTTTGCTGCGTTCTTAGTGTTGAACGAGGTCAGGAAAGCAGATTGTCAAACAACTAATGCATGGTCATTGTAAAACATACAAAATAAGTTCATGAGCATGTTTAAGCATCAAAATGTGAGAAAGGATAACGAAAAAGTTGTTTTTCAACATGTATGCCAAAATGCATGAATGTTGTGGAAATGAACATTCATTAAATTTTTTGCCTTGGTAAGCTGAGATAAAGCGTTTGCTGCCTTCTTAGTGCTGAACGAGGTCAGGAACGCAGATTGTCACACAACTAATGCATGGTCATTGTAAAACATACAAAATAAGTTCATGAGCATGTTTAAGCATCAAAATGTGAGAAAGGATAACGAAAACGTTGTTTTTCAACATTTATGTATATGGATAGTTAAGTAAAACATGCAAAATTAGTTTGTAAACATGTATTAAGCATCAAAATGTGAAAAAGGATAACGAAAAAGTTGTTTATTTAACATGTATATATATTAATATTAATGTAAAACATGCAAAATTAGTTTGTAAGCATATATTAAGCATCAAAATGTGAGAAAGGATAACGAAAAAGTTGTTTTTCAACATGTATGTATATGGGTAATTATGTAAAACATGCAAAATTAGTTTGTAAGCACTTATTAAGCATCAAAATTTGAAAAAGGTGAGATAAAGCTGAGACAAAGCGTTTGCTGCGTTTTTAGTGTTGAACGAGGTCAGGAAAGCAGATTGTCAAACAACTAATGCATGGTCATTGTAAAACATACAAAATAAGTTCATGAGCATGTTTAAGCATCAAAATGTGAGAAAGGATAACGAAAAAGTTGTTTTTCAACATGTATGCCAAAATGCATGAATGTTGTGGAAATGAACATTCATTAAATTTTTTGCCTTGGTAAGCTGAGATAAAGCGTTTGCTGCCTTCTTAGTGTTGAACGAGGTCAGGAACGCAGATTGTCACACAACTAATGCATGGTCAATGTACAACATACAAAATAAGTTCATGAGCATGTTTAAGCATCAAAATGTGAGAAAGGATAACGAAAACGTTGTTTTTCAACATGTATGTATATGGATAGTTATGTAAAACATACAAAATTAGTTTGTAAGCATTTTTTAGCATCAATATGTGAAAAAGAACAGCGAAAAAGTTGTTTTTCAACATGTATGTATATGATTAAATATGTAAAACATGCAAAATTAGTTTGTAAGCATTTATTAAGCATCAAAATTTAAAAAAGGTGAGATAAAGCTGAGACAAAGCGTTTGCTGCGATCTTAGTGTTGAACGAGGTCAGGAAAGCAGACTGTCAAACAACTAATGCATGGTCATTGTAAAACATACAAAATAAGTTCATGAGCATGTTTAAGCATCAAAATGTGAGAAAGGATAACGAAAACGTTGTTTTTCAACATTTATGTATATGGATAGTTAAGTAAAACATGCAAAATTAGTTTGTAAACATGTATTAAGCATCAAAATGTGAAAAAGGATAACGAAAAAGTTGTTTATGTAACATGTATATATATTAATATTTATGTAAAACATGCAAAATTAGTTTGTAAGCATATATTAAGCATCAAAATGTGAGAAAGGATAACGAAAAAGTTGTTTTTCAACATGTATGTATATGGGTAATTATGTAAAACATGCAAAATTAGTTTGTAAGCACTTATTAAGCATCAAAATTTGAAAAAGGTGAGATAAAGCTGAGACAAAGCGTTTGCTGCGTTCTTAGTGTTGAACGAGGTCAGGAAAGCAGATTGTCAAACAACTAATGCATGGTCATTGTAAAACATACAAAATAAGTTCATGAGCATGTTTAAGCATCAAAATGTGAGAAAGGATAACGAAAAAGTTGTTTTTCAACATGTATGCCAAAATGCATGAATGTTGTGGAAATGAACATTCATTAAATTTTTTGCCTTGGTAAGCTGAGATAAAGCGTTTGCTGCCTTCTTAGTGCTGAACGAGGTCAGGAACGCAGATTGTCACACAACTAATGAATGGTCATTGTACAACATACAAAATAAGTTCATGAGCATGTTTAAGCATCAAAATGTGAGAAAGGATAACGAAAACGTTGTTTTTCAACATGTATGTATATGGATAGTTATGTAAAACATACAAAACTAGTTTGTAAGCATTTTTTAGCATCAATATGTGAAAAAGAACAGCGAAAAAGTTGTTTTTCAACATGTATGTATATGATTAAATATGTAAAACATGCAAAATTAGTTTGTAAGCATTTATTAAGCATCAAAATTTGAAAAAGGTGAGATAAAGCTGAGACAAAGCGTTTGCTGCGTTCTTAGTGTTGAACGAGGTCAGGAAAGCAGATTGTCAAACAACTAATGCATGGTCATTGTAAAACATACAAAATAAGTTCATGAGCATGTTTAAGCATCAAAATGTGAGAAAGGATAACGAAAAAGTTGTTTTTCAACATGTATGCCAAAATGCATGAATGTTGTGGAAATGAACATTCATTAAATTTTTTGCCTTGGTAAGCTGAGATAAAGCGTTTGCTGCCTTCTTAGTGCTGAACGAGGTCAGGAACGCAGATTGTCACACAACTAATGCATGGTCAATGTACAACATACAAAATAAGTTCATGAGCATGTTTAAGCATCAAAATGTGAGAAAGGATAACGAAAACGTTGTTTTTCAACATGTATGTATATGGATAGTTATGTAAAACATACAAAATTAGTTTGTAAGCATTTTTTAGCATCAATATGTGAAAAAGAACAGCGAAAAAAGTTGTTTTTCAACATGTATGTATATGATTAAATATGTAAAACATGCAAAATTAGTTTGTAAGCATTTATTAAGCATCAAAATTTAAAAAAGGTGAGATAAAGCTGAGACAAAGCGTTTGCTGCGATCTTAGTGTTGAACGAGGTCAGGAAAGCAGACTGTCAAACAACTAATGCATGGTCATTGTAAAACATACAAAATAAGTTCATGAGCATGTTTAAGCATCAAAATATGAGAAAGGATAACGAAAACTTTGTTTTTCAACATTTATGTATATGGATAGTTAAGTAAAACATGCAAAATTAGTTTGTAAACATGTATTAAGCATCAAAATGTGAAAAAGGATAACGAAAAAGTTGTTTATTTAACATGTATATATATTAATATTTATGTAAAACATGCAAAATTAGTTTGTAAGCATATATTAAGCATTAAAATGTGAGAAAGGATAACGAAAAAGTTGTTTTTCAACATGTATGTATATGGGTAATTATGTAAAACATGCAAAATTAGTTTGTAAGCACTTATTAAGCATCAAAATTTGAAAAAGGTGAGATAAAGCTGAGACAAAGCGTTTGCTGCGTTCTTAGTGTTGAACGAGGTCAGGAAAGCAGATTGTCAAACAACTAATGCATGGTCATTGTAAAACATACAAAATAAGTTCATGAGCATGTTTAAGCATCAAAATGTGAGAAAGGATAACGAAAACGTTGTTTTTCAACATTTATGTATATGGATAGTTAAGTAAAACATGCAAAATTAGTTTGTAAACATGTATTAAGCATCAAAATGTGAAAAAGGATAACGAAAAAGTTGTTTATTTAACATGTATATATATTAATATTTATGTAAAACATGCAAAATTAGTTTGTAAGCATATATTAAGCATTAAAATGTGAGAAAGGATAACGAAAAAGTTGTTTTTCAACATGTATGTATATGGGTAATTATGTAAAACATGCAAAATTAGTTTGTAAGCACTTATTAAGCATCAAAATTTGAAAAAGGTGAGATAAAGCTGAGACAAAGCGTTTGCTGCGTTCTTAGTGTTGAACGAGGTCAGGAAAGCAGATTGTCAAACAACTAATGCATGGTCATTGTAAAACATACAAAATAAGTTCATGAGCATGTTTAAGCATCAAAATGTGAGAAAGGATAACGAAAAAGTTGTTTTTCAACATGTATGCCAAAATGCATGAATGTTGTGGAAATGAACATTCATTAAATTTTTTGCCTTGGTAAGCTGAGATAAAGCGTTTGCTGCCTTCTTAGTGCTGAACGAGGTCAGGAACGCAGATTGTCACACAACTAATGCATGGTCATTGTAAAACATACAAAATAAGTTCATGAGCATGTTTAAGCATCAAAATGTGAGAAAGGATAACGAAAACGTTGTTTTTCAACATTTATGTATATGGATAGTTAAGTAAAACATGCAAAATTAGTTTGTAAACATGTATTAAGCATCAAAATGTGAAAAAGGATAACGAAAAAGTTGTTTATTTAACATGTATATATATTAATATTAATGTAAAACATGCAAAATTAGTTTGTAAGCATATATTAAGCATCAAAATGTGAGAAAGGATAACGAAAAAGTTGTTTTTCAACATGTATGTATATGGGTAATTATGTAAAACATGCAAAATTAGTTTGTAAGCACTTATTAAGCATCAAAATTTGAAAAAGGTGAGATAAAGCTGAGACAAAGCGTTTGCTGCGTTTTTAGTGTTGAACGAGGTCAGGAAAGCAGATTGTCAAACAACTAATGCATGGTCATTGTAAAACATACAAAATAAGTTCATGAGCATGTTTAAGCATCAAAATGTGAGAAAGGATAACGAAAAAGTTGTTTTTCAACATGTATGCCAAAATGCATGAATGTTGTGGAAATGAACATTCATTAAATTTTTTGCCTTGGTAAGCTGAGATAAAGCGTTTGCTGCCTTCTTAGTGCTGAACGAGGTCAGGAACGCAGATTGTCACACAACTAATGCATGGTCAATGTACAACATACAAAATAAGTTCATGAGCATGTTTAAGCATCAAAATGTGAGAAAGGATAACGAAAACGTTGTTTTTCAACATGTATGTATATGGATAGTTATGTAAAACATACAAAATTAGTTTGTAAGCATTTTTTAGCATCAATATGTGAAAAAGAACAGCGAAAAAGATGTTTTTCAACATGTATGTATATGATTAAATATGTAAAACATGCAAAATTAGTTTGTAAGCATTTATTAAGCATCAAAATTTAAAAAAGGTGAGATAAAGCTGAGACAAAGCGTTTGCTGCGATCTTAGTGTTGAACGAGGTCAGGAAAGCAGACTGTCAAACAACTAATGCATGGTCATTGTAAAACATACAAAATAAGTTCATGAGCATGTTTAAGCATCAAAATGTGAGAAAGGATAACGAAAACGTTGTTTTTCAACATTTATGTATATGGATAGTTAAGTAAAACATGCAAAATTAGTTTGTAAACATGTATTAAGCATCAAAATGTGAAAAAGGATAACGAAAAAGTTGTTTATGTAACATGTATATATATTAATATTTATGTAAAACATGCAAAATTAGTTTGTAAGCATATATTAAGCATCAAAATGTGAGAAAGGATAACGAAAAAGTTGTTTTTCAACATGTATGTATATGGGTAATTATGTAAAACATGCAAAATTAGTTTGTAAGCACTTATTAAGCATCAAAATTTGAAAAAGGTGAGATAAAGCTGAGACAAAGCGTTTGCTGCGTTCTTAGTGTTGAACGAGGTCAGGAAAGCAGATTGTCAAACAACTAATGCATGGTCATTGTAAAACATACAAAATAAGTTCATGAGCATGTTTAAGCATCAAAATGTGAGAAAGGATAACGAAAAAGTTGTTTTTCAACATGTATGCCAAAATGCATGAATGTTGTGGAAATGAACATTCATTAAATTTTTTGCCTTGGTAAGCTGAGATAAAGCGTTTGCTGCCTTCTTAGTGCTGAACGAGGTCAGGAACGCAGATTGTCACACAACTAATGAATGGTCATTGTACAACATACAAAATAAGTTCATGAGCATGTTTAAGCATCAAAATGTGAGAAAGGATAACGAAAACGTTGTTTTTCAACATGTATGTATATGGATAGTTATGTAAAACATACAAAACTAGTTTGTAAGCATTTTTTAGCATCAATATGTGAAAAAGAACAGCGAAAAAGTTGTTTTTCAACATGTATGTATATGATTAAATATGTAAAACATGCAAAATTAGTTTGTAAGCATTTATTAAGCATCAAAATTTGAAAAAGGTGAGATAAAGCTGAGACAAAGCGTTTGCTGCGTTCTTAGTGTTGAACGAGGTCAGGAAAGCAGATTGTCAAACAACTAATGCATGGTCATTGTAAAACATACAAAATAAGTTCATGAGCATGTTTAAGCATCAAAATGTGAGAAAGGATAACGAAAAAGTTGTTTTTCAACATGTATGCCAAAATGCATGAATGTTGTGGAAATGAACATTCATTAAATTTTTTGCCTTGGTAAGCTGAGATAAAGCGTTTGCTGCCTTCTTAGTGCTGAACGAGGTCAGGAACGCAGATTGTCACACAACTAATGCATGGTCAATGTACAACATACAAAATAAGTTCATGAGCATGTTTAAGCATCAAAATGTGAGAAAGGATAACGAAAACGTTGTTTTTCAACATGTATGTATATGGATAGTTATGTAAAACATACAAAATTAGTTTGTAAGCATTTTTTAGCATCAATATGTGAAAAAGAACAGCGAAAAAAGTTGTTTTTCAACATGTATGTATATGATTAAATATGTAAAACATGCAAAATTAGTTTGTAAGCATTTATTAAGCATCAAAATTTAAAAAAGGTGAGATAAAGCTGAGACAAAGCGTTTGCTGCGATCTTAGTGTTGAACGAGGTCAGGAAAGCAGACTGTCAAACAACTAATGCATGGTCATTGTAAAACATACAAAATAAGTTCATGAGCATGTTTAAGCATCAAAATATGAGAAAGGATAACGAAAACTTTGTTTTTCAACATTTATGTATATGGATAGTTAAGTAAAACATGCAAAATTAGTTTGTAAACATGTATTAAGCATCAAAATGTGAAAAAGGATAACGAAAAAGTTGTTTATTTAACATGTATATATATTAATATTTATGTAAAACATGCAAAATTAGTTTGTAAGCATATATTAAGCATTAAAATGTGAGAAAGGATAACGAAAAAGTTGTTTTTCAACATGTATGTATATGGGTAATTATGTAAAACATGCAAAATTAGTTTGTAAGCACTTATTAAGCATCAAAATTTGAAAAAGGTGAGATAAAGCTGAGACAAAGCGTTTGCTGCGTTCTTAGTGTTGAACGAGGTCAGGAAAGCAGATTGTCAAACAACTAATGCATGGTCATTGTAAAACATACAAAATAAGTTCATGAGCATGTTTAAGCATCAAAATGTGAGAAAGGATAACGAAAACGTTGTTTTTCAACATTTATGTATATGGATAGTTAAGTAAAACATGCAAAATTAGTTTGTAAACATGTATTAAGCATCAAAATGTGAAAAAGGATAACGAAAAAGTTGTTTATTTAACATGTATATATATTAATATTAATGTAAAACATGCAAAATTAGTTTGTAAGCATATATTAAGCATCAAAATGTGAGAAAGGATAACGAAAAAGTTGTTTTTCAACATGTATGTATATGGGTAATTATGTAAAACATGCAAAATTAGTTTGTAAGCACTTATTAAGCATCAAAATTTGAAAAAGGTGAGATAAAGCTGAGACAAAGCGTTTGCTGCGTTTTTAGTGTTGAACGAGGTCAGGAAAGCAGATTGTCAAACAACTAATGCATGGTCATTGTAAAACATACAAAATAAGTTCATGAGCATGTTTAAGCATCAAAATGTGAGAAAGGATAACGAAAAAGTTGTTTTTCAACATGTATGCCAAAATGCATGAATGTTGTGGAAATGAACATTCATTAAATTTTTTGCCTTGGTAAGCTGAGATAAAGCGTTTGCTGCCTTCTTAGTGCTGAACGAGGTCAGGAACGCAGATTGTCACACAACTAATGAATGGTCATTGTACAACATACAAAATAAGTTCATGAGCATGTTTAAGCATCAAAATGTGAGAAAGGATAACGAAAACGTTGTTTTTCAACATGTATGTATATGGATAGTTATGTAAAACATACAAAACTAGTTTGTAAGCATTTTTTAGCATCAATATGTGAAAAAGAACAGCGAAAAAGTTGTTTTTCAACATGTATGTATATGATTAAATATGTAAAACATGCAAAATTAGTTTGTAAGCATTTATTAAGCATCAAAATTTGAAAAAGGTGAGATAAAGCTGAGACAAAGCGTTTGCTGCGTTCTTAGTGTTGAACGAGGTCAGGAAAGCAGATTGTCAAACAACTAATGCATGGTCAATGTACAACATACAAAATAAGTTCATGAGCATGTTTAAGCATCAAAATGTGAGAAAGGATAACGAAAACGTTGTTTTTCAACATGTATGTATATGGATAGTTATGAAAAACATACAAAATTAGTTTGTAAGCATTTTTTAGCATCAATATGTGAAAAAGAACAGCGAAAAAAGTTGTTTTTCAACATGTATGTATATGATTAAATATGTAAAACATGCAAAATTAGTTTGTAAGCATTTATTAAGCATCAAAATTTAAAAAAGGTGAGATAAAGCTGAGACAAAGCGTTTGCTGCGATCTTAGTGTTGAACGAGGTCAGGAAAGCAGACTGTCAAACAACTAATGCATGGTCATTGTAAAACATACAAAATAAGTTCATGAGCATGTTTAAGCATCAAAATATGAGAAAGGATAACGAAAACTTTGTTTTTCAACATTTATGTATATGGATAGTTAAGTAAAACATGCAAAATTAGTTTGTAAACATGTATTAAGCATCAAAATGTGAAAAAGGATAACGAAAAAGTTGTTTATTTAACATGTATATATATTAATATTTATGTAAAACATGCAAAATTAGTTTGTAAGCATATATTAAGCATTAAAATGTGAGAAAGGATAACGAAAAAGTTGTTTTTCAACATGTATGTATATGGGTAATTATGTAAAACATGCAAAATTAGTTTGTAAGCACTTATTAAGCATCAAAATTTGAAAAAGGTGAGATAAAGCTGAGACAAAGCGTTTGCTGCGTTCTTAGTGTTGAACGAGGTCAGGAAAGCAGATTGTCAAACAACTAATGCATGGTCATTGTAAAACATACAAAATAAGTTCATGAGCATGTTTAAGCATCAAAATGTGAGAAAGGATAACGAAAAAGTTGTTTTTCAACATGTATGCCAAAATGCATGAATGTTGTGGAAATGAACATTCATTAAATTTTTTGCCTTGGTAAGCTGAGATAAAGCGTTTGCTGCCTTCTTAGTGCTGAACGAGGTCAGGAACGCAGATTGTCACACAACTAATGCATGGTCATTGTAAAACATACAAAATAAGTTCATGAGCATGTTTAAGCATCAAAATGTGAGAAAGGATAACGAAAACGTTGTTTTTCAACATTTATGTATATGGATAGTTAAGTAAAACATGCAAAATTAGTTTGTAAACATGTATTAAGCATCAAAATGTGAAAAAGGATAACGAAAAAGTTGTTTATTTAACATGTATATATATTAATATTAATGTAAAACATGCAAAATTAGTTTGTAAGCATATATTAAGCATCAAAATGTGAGAAAGGATAACGAAAAAGTTGTTTTTCAACATGTATGTATATGGGTAATTATGTAAAACATGCAAAATTAGTTTGTAAGCACTTATTAAGCATCAAAATTTGAAAAAGGTGAGATAAAGCTGAGACAAAGCGTTTGCTGCGTTTTTAGTGTTGAACGAGGTCAGGAAAGCAGATTGTCAAACAACTAATGCATGGTCATTGTAAAACATACAAAATAAGTTCATGAGCATGTTTAAGCATCAAAATGTGAGAAAGGATAACGAAAAAGTTGTTTTTCAACATGTATGCCAAAATGCATGAATGTTGTGGAAATGAACATTCATTAAATTTTTTGCCTTGGTAAGCTGAGATAAAGCGTTTGCTGCCTTCTTAGTGCTGAACGAGGTCAGGAACGCAGATTGTCACACAACTAATGCATGGTCAATGTACAACATACAAAATAAGTTCATGAGCATGTTTAAGCATCAAAATGTGAGAAAGGATAACGAAAACGTTGTTTTTCAACATGTATGTATATGGATAGTTATGTAAAACATACAAAATTAGTTTGTAAGCATTTTTTAGCATCAATATGTGAAAAAGAACAGCGAAAAAGTTGTTTTTCAACATGTATGTATATGATTAAATATGTAAAACATGCAAAATTAGTTTGTAAGCATTTATTAAGCATCAAAATTTAAAAAAGGTGAGATAAAGCTGAGACAAAGCGTTTGCTGCGATCTTAGTGTTGAACGAGGTCAGGAAAGCAGACTGTCAAACAACTAATGCATGGTCATTGTAAAACATACAAAATAAGTTCATGAGCATGTTTAAGCATCAAAATGTGAGAAAGGATAACGAAAACGTTGTTTTTCAACATTTATGTATATGGATAGTTAAGTAAAACATGCAAAATTAGTTTGTAAACATGTATTAAGCATCAAAATGTGAAAAAGGATAACGAAAAAGTTGTTTATTTAACATGTATATATATTAATATTTATGTAAAACATGCAAAATTAGTTTGTAAGCATATATTAAGCATCAAAATGTGAGAAAGGATAACGAAAAAGTTGTTTTTCAACATGTATGTATATGGGTAATTATGTAAAACATGCAAAATTAGTTTGTAAGCACTTATTAAGCATCAAAATTTGAAAAAGGTGAGATAAAGCTGAGACAAAGCGTTTGCTGCGTTCTTAGTGTTGAACGAGGTCAGGAAAGCAGATTGTCAAACAACTAATGCATGGTCATTGTAAAACATACAAAATAAGTTCATGAGCATGTTTAAGCATCAAAATGTGAGAAAGGATAACGAAAAAGTTGTTTTTCAACATGTATGCCAAAATGCATGAATGTTGTGGAAATGAACATTCATTAAATTTTTTGCCTTGGTAAGCTGAGATAAAGCGTTTGCTGCCTTCTTAGTGCTTAACGAGGTCAGGAACGCAGATTGTCACACAACTAATGAATGGTCATTGTACAACATACAAAATAAGTTCATGAGCATGTTTAAGCATCAAAATGTGAGAAAGGATAACGAAAACGTTGTTTTTCAACATGTATGTATATGGATAGTTATGTAAAACATACAAAACTAGTTTGTAAGCATTTTTTAGCATCAATATGTGAAAAAGAACAGCGAAAAAGTTGTTTTTCAACATGTATGTATATGATTAAATATGTAAAACATGCAAAATTAGTTTGTAAGCATTTATTAAGCATCAAAATTTGAAAAAGGTGAGATAAAGCTGAGACAAAGCGTTTGCTGCGTTCTTAGTGCTGAACGAGGTCAGGAAAGCAGATTGTCACACAACTAATGCATGGTCATTGTAAAACATACAAAATAAGTTCATGAGCATGTTTAAGCATCAAAATGTGAGAAAGGATAACGAAAACGTTGTTTTTCAACGTGTATGCCAAAATGCATGAATGTTGTGGAAATGAACATTCATTACATTTTTTGCCTTGGTAAGCTGAGATAAAGCGTTTGCTGCCTTCTTAGTGCTTAACGAGGTCAGGAACGCAGATTGTCACACAACTAATGAATGGTCATTGTACAACATACAAAATAAGTTCATGAGCATGTTTAAGCATCAAAATGTGAGAAAGGATAACGAAAACGTTGTTTTTCAACATGTATGTATATGGATAGTTATGTAAAACATACAAAACTAGTTTGTAAGCATTTTTTAGCATCAATATGTGAAAAAGAACAGCGAAAAAGTTGTTTTTCAACATGTATGTATATGATTAAATATGTAAAACATGCAAAATTAGTTTGTAAGCATTTATTAAGCATCAAAATTTGAAAAAGGTGAGATAAAGCTGAGACAAAGCGTTTGCTGCGTTCTTAGTGTTGAACGAGGTCAGGAAAGCAGATTGTCAAACAACTAATGCATGGTCATTGTAAAACATACAAAATAAGTTCATGAGCATGTTTAAGCATCAAAATGTGAGAAAGGATAACGAAAAAGTTGTTTTTCAACATGTATGCCAAAATGCATGAATGTTGTGGAAATGAACATTCATTAAATTTTTTGCCTTGGTAAGCTGAGATAAAGCGTTTGCTGCCTTCTTAGTGCTGAACGAGGTCAGGAACGCAGATTGTCACACAACTAATGCATGGTCAATGTACAACATACAAAATAAGTTCATGAGCATGTTTAAGCATCAAAATGTGAGAAAGGATAACGAAAACGTTGTTTTTCAACATGTATGTATATGGATAGTTATGTAAAACATACAAAATTAGTTTGTAAGCATTTTTTAGCATCAATATGTGAAAAAGAACAGCGAAAAAAGTTGTTTTTCAACATGTATGTATATGATTAAATATGTAAAACATGCAAAATTAGTTTGTAAGCATTTATTAAGCATCAAAATTTAAAAAAGGTGAGATAAAGCTGAGACAAAGCGTTTGCTGCGATCTTAGTGTTGAACGAGGTCAGGAAAGCAGATTGTCAAACAACTAATGCATGGTCATTGTAAAACATACAAAATAAGTTCATGAGCATGTTTAAGCATCAAAATGTGAGAAAGGATAACGAAAAAGTTGTTTTTCAACATGTATGCCAAAATGCATGAATGTTGTGGAAATGAACATTCATTAAATTTTTTGCCTTGGTAAGCTGAGATAAAGCGTTTGCTGCGTTCTTAGTGCTGAACGAGGTCAGGAACGCAGATTGTCACACAACTAATGCATGGTCATTGTAAAACATACAAAATAAGTTCATGAGCATGTTTAAGCATCAAAATGTGAGAAAGGATAACGAAAACGTTGTTTTTCAACATTTATGTATATGGATAGTTAAGTAAAACATGCAAAATTAGTTTGTAAACATGTATTAAGCATCAAAATGTGAAAAAGGATAACGAAAAAGTTGTTTATTTAACATGTATATATATTAATATTTATGTAAAACATGCAAAATTAGTTTGTAAGCATATATTAAGCATCAAAATGTGAGAAAGGATAACGAAAAAGTTGTTTTTCAACATGTATGTATATGGGTAATTATGTAAAACATGCAAAATTAGTTTGTAAGCACTTATTAAGCATCAAAATTTGAAAAAGGTGAGATAAAGCTGAGACAAAGCGTTTGCTGCGTTCTTAGTGTTGAACGAGGTCAGGAAAGCAGATTGTCAAACAACTAATGCATGGTCATTGTAAAACATACAAAATAAGTTCATGAGCATGTTTAAGCATCAAAATGTGAGAAAGGATAACGAAAAAGTTGTTTTTCAACATGTATGCCAAAATGCATGAATGTTGTGGAAATGAACATTCATTAAATTTTTTGCCTTGGTAAGCTGAGATAAAGCGTTTGCTGCCTTCTTAGTGCTGAACGAGGTCAGGAACGCAGATTGTCACACAACTAATGAATGGTCATTGTACAACATACAAAATAAGTTCATGAGCATGTTTAAGCATCAAAATGTGAGAAAGGATAACGAAAACGTTGTTTTTCAACATGTATGTATATGGATAGTTATGTAAAACATACAAAACTAGTTTGTAAGCATTTTTTAGCATCAATATGTGAAAAAGAACAGCGAAAAAGTTGTTTTTCAACATGTATGTATATGATTAAATATGTAAAACATGCAAAATTAGTTTGTAAGCATTTATTAAGCATCAAAATTTGAAAAAGGTGAGATAAAGCTGAGACAAAGCGTTTGCTGCGTTCTTAGTGTTGAACGAGGTCAGGAAAGCAGATTGTCAAACAACTAATGCATGGTCAATGTACAACATACAAAATAAGTTCATGAGCATGTTTAAGCATCAAAATGTGAGAAAGGATAACGAAAACGTTGTTTTTCAACATGTATGTATATGGATAGTTATGAAAAACATACAAAATTAGTTTGTAAGCATTTTTTAGCATCAATATGTGAAAAAGAACAGCGAAAAAAGTTGTTTTTCAACATGTATGTATATGATTAAATATGTAAAACATGCAAAATTAGTTTGTAAGCATTTATTAAGCATCAAAATTTAAAAAAGGTGAGATAAAGCTGAGACAAAGCGTTTGCTGCGATCTTAGTGTTGAACGAGGTCAGGAAAGCAGACTGTCAAACAACTAATGCATGGTCATTGTAAAACATACAAAATAAGTTCATGAGCATGTTTAAGCATCAAAATATGAGAAAGGATAACGAAAACTTTGTTTTTCAACATTTATGTATATGGATAGTTAAGTAAAACATGCAAAATTAGTTTGTAAACATGTATTAAGCATCAAAATGTGAAAAAGGATAACGAAAAAGTTGTTTATTTAACATGTATATATATTAATATTTATGTAAAACATGCAAAATTAGTTTGTAAGCATATATTAAGCATTAAAATGTGAGAAAGGATAACGAAAAAGTTGTTTTTCAACATGTATGTATATGGGTAATTATGTAAAACATGCAAAATTAGTTTGTAAGCACTTATTAAGCATCAAAATTTGAAAAAGGTGAGATAAAGCTGAGACAAAGCGTTTGCTGCGTTCTTAGTGTTGAACGAGGTCAGGAAAGCAGATTGTCAAACAACTAATGCATGGTCATTGTAAAACATACAAAATAAGTTCATGAGCATGTTTAAGCATCAAAATGTGAGAAAGGATAACGAAAAAGTTGTTTTTCAACATGTATGCCAAAATGCATGAATGTTGTGGAAATGAACATTCATTAAATTTTTTGCCTTGGTAAGCTGAGATAAAGCGTTTGCTGCCTTCTTAGTGCTGAACGAGGTCAGGAACGCAGATTGTCACACAACTAATGCATGGTCATTGTAAAACATACAAAATAAGTTCATGAGCATGTTTAAGCATCAAAATGTGAGAAAGGATAACGAAAACGTTGTTTTTCAACATTTATGTATATGGATAGTTAAGTAAAACATGCAAAATTAGTTTGTAAACATGTATTAAGCATCAAAATGTGAAAAAGGATAACGAAAAAGTTGTTTATTTAACATGTATATATATTAATATTAATGTAAAACATGCAAAATTAGTTTGTAAGCATATATTAAGCATCAAAATGTGAGAAAGGATAACGAAAAAGTTGTTTTTCAACATGTATGTATATGGGTAATTATGTAAAACATGCAAAATTAGTTTGTAAGCACTTATTAAGCATCAAAATTTGAAAAAGGTGAGATAAAGCTGAGACAAAGCGTTTGCTGCGTTTTTAGTGTTGAACGAGGTCAGGAAAGCAGATTGTCAAACAACTAATGCATGGTCATTGTAAAACATACAAAATAAGTTCATGAGCATGTTTAAGCATCAAAATGTGAGAAAGGATAACGAAAAAGTTGTTTTTCAACATGTATGCCAAAATGCATGAATGTTGTGGAAATGAACATTCATTAAATTTTTTGCCTTGGTAAGCTGAGATAAAGCGTTTGCTGCCTTCTTAGTGCTGAACGAGGTCAGGAACGCAGATTGTCACACAACTAATGCATGGTCAATGTACAACATACAAAATAAGTTCATGAGCATGTTTAGGCATCAAAATGTGAGAAAGGATAACGAAAACGTTGTTTTTCAACATGTATGTATATGGATAGTTATGTAAAACATACAAAATTAGTTTGTAAGCATTTTTTAGCATCAATATGTGAAAAAGAACAGCGAAAAAGTTGTTTTTCAACATGTATGTATATGATTAAATATGTAAAACATGCAAAATTAGTTTGTAAGCATTTATTAAGCATCAAAATTTAAAAAAGGTGAGATAAAGCTGAGACAAAGCGTTTGCTGCGATCTTAGTGTTGAACGAGGTCAGGAAAGCAGACTGTCAAACAACTAATGCATGGTCATTGTAAAACATACAAAATAAGTTCATGAGCATGTTTAAGCATCAAAATGTGAGAAAGGATAACGAAAACGTTGTTTTTCAACATTTATGTATATGGATAGTTAAGTAAAACATGCAAAATTAGTTTGTAAACATGTATTAAGCATCAAAATGTGAAAAAGGATAACGAAAAAGTTGTTTATTTAACATGTATATATATTAATATTTATGTAAAACATGCAAAATTAGTTTGTAAGCATATATTAAGCATCAAAATGTGAGAAAGGATAACGAAAAAGTTGTTTTTCAACATGTATGTATATGGGTAATTATGTAAAACATGCAAAATTAGTTTGTAAGCACTTATTAAGCATCAAAATTTGAAAAAGGTGAGATAAAGCTGAGACAAAGCGTTTGCTGCGTTCTTAGTGTTGAACGAGGTCAGGAAAGCAGATTGTCAAACAACTAATGCATGGTCATTGTAAAACATACAAAATAAGTTCATGAGCATGTTTAAGCATCAAAATGTGAGAAAGGATAACGAAAAAGTTGTTTTTCAACATGTATGCCAAAATGCATGAATGTTGTGGAAATGAACATTCATTAAATTTTTTGCCTTGGTAAGCTGAGATAAAGCGTTTGCTGCCTTCTTAGTGCTTAACGAGGTCAGGAACGCAGATTGTCACACAACTAATGAATGGTCATTGTACAACATACAAAATAAGTTCATGAGCATGTTTAAGCATCAAAATGTGAGAAAGGATAACGAAAACGTTGTTTTTCAACATGTATGTATATGGATAGTTATGTAAAACATACAAAACTAGTTTGTAAGCATTTTTTAGCATCAATATGTGAAAAAGAACAGCGAAAAAGTTGTTTTTCAACATGTATGTATATGATTAAATATGTAAAACATGCAAAATTAGTTTGTAAGCATTTATTAAGCATCAAAATTTGAAAAAGGTGAGATAAAGCTGAGACAAAGCGTTTGCTGCGTTCTTAGTGCTGAACGAGATCAGGAAAGCAGATTGTCACACAACTAATGCATGGTCATTGTAAAACATACAAAATAAGTTCATGAGCATGTTTAAGCATCAAAATGTGAGAAAGGATAACGAAAACGTTGTTTTTCAACATGTATGCCAAAATGCATGAATGTTGTGGAAATGAACATTCATTAAATTTTTTGCCTTGGTAAGCTGAGATAAAGCGTTTGCTGCCTTCTTAGTGCTTAACGAGGTCAGGAACGCAGATTGTCACACAACTAATGAATGGTCATTGTACAACATACAAAATAAGTTCATGAGCATGTTTAAGCATCAAAATGTGAGAAAGGATAACGAAAACGTTGTTTTTCAACATGTATGTATATGGATAGTTATGTAAAACATACAAAACTAGTTTGTAAGCATTTTTTAGCATCAATATGTGAAAAAGAACAGCGAAAAAGTTGTTTTTCAACATGTATGTATATGATTAAATATGTAAAACATGCAAAATTAGTTTGTAAGCATTTATTAAGCATCAAAATTTGAAAAAGGTGAGATAAAGCTGAGACAAAGCGTTTGCTGCGTTCTTAGTGTTGAACGAGGTCAGGAAAGCAGATTGTCAAACAACTAATGCATGGTCATTGTAAAACATACAAAATAAGTTCATGAGCATGTTTAAGCATCAAAATGTGAGAAAGGATAACGAAAAAGTTGTTTTTCAACATGTATGCCAAAATGCATGAATGTTGTGGAAATGAACATTCATTAAATTTTTTGCCTTGGTAAGCTGAGATAAAGCGTTTGCTGCCTTCTTAGTGCTGAACGAGGTCAGGAACGCAGATTGTCACACAACTAATGCATGGTCAATGTACAACATACAAAATAAGTTCATGAGCATGTTTAAGCATCAAAATGTGAGAAAGGATAACGAAAACGTTGTTTTTCAACATGTATGTATATGGATAGTTATGTAAAACATACAAAATTAGTTTGTAAGCATTTTTTAGCATCAATATGTGAAAAAGAACAGCGAAAAAAGTTGTTTTTCAACATGTATGTATATGATTAAATATGTAAAACATGCAAAATTAGTTTGTAAGCATTTATTAAGCATCAAAATTTAAAAAAGGTGAGATAAAGCTGAGACAAAGCGTTTGCTGCGATCTTAGTGTTGAACGAGGTCAGGAAAGCAGATTGTCAAACAACTAATGCATGGTCATTGTAAAACATACAAAATAAGTTCATGAGCATGTTTAAGCATCAAAATGTGAGAAAGGATAACGAAAAAGTTGTTTTTCAACATGTATGCCAAAATGCATGAATGTTGTGGAAATGAACATTCATTAAATTTTTTGCCTTGGTAAGCTGAGATAAAGCGTTTGCTGCGTTCTTAGTGCTGAACGAGGTCAGGAACGCAGATTGTCACACAACTAATGCATGGTCATTGTAAAACATACAAAATAAGTTCATGAGCATGTTTAAGCATCAAAATGTGAGAAAGGATAACGAAAACGTTGTTTTTCAACATTTATGTATATGGATAGTTAAGTAAAACATGCAAAATTAGTTTGTAAACATGTATTAAGCATCAAAATGTGAAAAAGGATAACGAAAAAGTTGTTTATTTAACATGTATATATATTAATATTTATGTAAAACATGCAAAATTAGTTTGTAAGCATATATTAAGCATCAAAATGTGAGAAAGGATAACGAAAAAGTTGTTTTTCAACATGTATGTATATGGGTAATTATGTAAAACATGCAAAATTAGTTTGTAAGCACTTATTAAGCATCAAAATTTGAAAAAGGTGAGATAAAGCTGAGACAAAGCGTTTGCTGCGTTCTTAGTGTTGAACGAGGTCAGGAAAGCAGATTGTCAAACAACTAATGCATGGTCATTGTAAAACATACAAAATAAGTTCATGAGCATGTTTAAGCATCAAAATGTGAGAAAGGATAACGAAAAAGTTGTTTTTCAACATGTATGCCAAAATGCATGAATGTTGTGGAAATGAACATTCATTAAATTTTTTGCCTTGGTAAGCTGAGATAAAGCGTTTGCTGCCTTCTTAGTGCTGAACGAGGTCAGGAACGCAGATTGTCACACAACTAATGAATGGTCATTGTACAACATACAAAATAAGTTCATGAGCATGTTTAAGCATCAAAATGTGAGAAAGGATAACGAAAACGTTGTTTTTCAACATGTATGTATATGGATAGTTATGTAAAACATACAAAACTAGTTTGTAAGCATTTTTTAGCATCAATATGTGAAAAAGAACAGCGAAAAAGTTGTTTTTCAACATGTATGTATATGATTAAATATGTAAAACATGCAAAATTAGTTTGTAAGCATTTATTAAGCATCAAAATTTGAAAAAGGTGAGATAAAGCTGAGACAAAGCGTTTGCTGCGTTCTTAGTGCTGAACGAGATCAGGAAAGCAGATTGTCACACAACTAATGCATGGTCATTGTAAAACATACAAAATAAGTTCATGAGCATGTTTAAGCATCAAAATGTGAGAAAGGATAACGAAAACGTTGTTTTTCAACATGTATGCCAAAATGCATGAATGTTGTGGAAATGAACATTCATTAAATTTTTTGCCTTGGTAAGCTGAGATAAAGCGTTTGCTGCCTTCTTAGTGCTGAACGAGGTCAGGAACGCAGATTGTCACACAACTAATGCATGGTCAATGTACAACATACAAAATAAGTTCATGAGCATGTTTAAGCATCAAAATGTGAGAAAGGATAACGAAAACGTTGTTTTTCAACATGTATGTATATGGATAGTTATGTAAAACATACAAAATTAGTTTGTAAGCATTTTTTAGCATCAATATGTGAAAAAGAACAGCGAAAAAAGTTGTTTTTCAACATGTATGTATATGATTAAATATGTAAAACATGCAAAATTAGTTTGTAAGCATTTATTAAGCATCAAAATTTAAAAAAGGTGAGATAAAGCTGAGACAAAGCGTTTGCTGCGATCTTAGTGTTGAACGAGGTCAGGAAAGCAGACTGTCAAACAACTAATGCATGGTCATTGTAAAACATACAAAATAAGTTCATGAGCATGTTTAAGCATCAAAATATGAGAAAGGATAACGAAAACTTTGTTTTTCAACATTTATGTATATGGATAGTTAAGTAAAACATGCAAAATTAGTTTGTAAACATGTATTAAGCATCAAAATGTGAAAAAGGATAACGAAAAAGTTGTTTATTTAACATGTATATATATTAATATTTATGTAAAACATGCAAAATTAGTTTGTAAGCATATATTAAGCATTAAAATGTGAGAAAGGATAACGAAAAAGTTGTTTTTCAACATGTATGTATATGGGTAATTATGTAAAACATGCAAAATTAGTTTGTAAGCACTTATTAAGCATCAAAATTTGAAAAAGGTGAGATAAAGCTGAGACAAAGCGTTTGCTGCGTTCTTAGTGTTGAACGAGGTCAGGAAAGCAGATTGTCAAACAACTAATGCATGGTCATTGTAAAACATACAAAATAAGTTCATGAGCATGTTTAAGCATCAAAATGTGAGAAAGGATAACGAAAACGTTGTTTTTCAACATTTATGTATATGGATAGTTAAGTAAAACATGCAAAATTAGTTTGTAAACATGTATTAAGCATCAAAATGTGAAAAAGGATAACGAAAAAGTTGTTTATTTAACATGTATATATATTAATATTTATGTAAAACATGCAAAATTAGTTTGTAAGCATATATTAAGCATTAAAATGTGAGAAAGGATAACGAAAAAGTTGTTTTTCAACATGTATGTATATGGGTAATTATGTAAAACATGCAAAATTAGTTTGTAAGCACTTATTAAGCATCAAAATTTGAAAAAGGTGAGATAAAGCTGAGACAAAGCGTTTGCTGCGTTCTTAGTGTTGAACGAGGTCAGGAAAGCAGATTGTCAAACAACTAATGCATGGTCATTGTAAAACATACAAAATAAGTTCATGAGCATGTTTAAGCATCAAAATGTGAGAAAGGATAACGAAAAAGTTGTTTTTCAACATGTATGCCAAAATGCATGAATGTTGTGGAAATGAACATTCATTAAATTTTTTGCCTTGGTAAGCTGAGATAAAGCGTTTGCTGCCTTCTTAGTGCTGAACGAGGTCAGGAACGCAGATTGTCACACAACTAATGCATGGTCATTGTAAAACATACAAAATAAGTTCATGAGCATGTTTAAGCATCAAAATGTGAGAAAGGATAACGAAAACGTTGTTTTTCAACATTTATGTATATGGATAGTTAAGTAAAACATGCAAAATTAGTTTGTAAACATGTATTAAGCATCAAAATGTGAAAAAGGATAACGAAAAAGTTGTTTATTTAACATGTATATATATTAATATTAATGTAAAACATGCAAAATTAGTTTGTAAGCATATATTAAGCATCAAAATGTGAGAAAGGATAACGAAAAAGTTGTTTTTCAACATGTATGTATATGGGTAATTATGTAAAACATGCAAAATTAGTTTGTAAGCACTTATTAAGCATCAAAATTTGAAAAAGGTGAGATAAAGCTGAGACAAAGCGTTTGCTGCGTTTTTAGTGTTGAACGAGGTCAGGAAAGCAGATTGTCAAACAACTAATGCATGGTCATTGTAAAACATACAAAATAAGTTCATGAGCATGTTTAAGCATCAAAATGTGAGAAAGGATAACGAAAAAGTTGTTTTTCAACATGTATGCCAAAATGCATGAATGTTGTGGAAATGAACATTCATTAAATTTTTTGCCTTGGTAAGCTGAGATAAAGCGTTTGCTGCCTTCTTAGTGCTGAACGAGGTCAGGAACGCAGATTGTCACACAACTAATGCATGGTCAATGTACAACATACAAAATAAGTTCATGAGCATGTTTAAGCATCAAAATGTGAGAAAGGATAACGAAAACGTTGTTTTTCAACATGTATGTATATGGATAGTTATGTAAAACATACAAAATTAGTTTGTAAGCATTTTTTAGCATCAATATGTGAAAAAGAACAGCGAAAAAGATGTTTTTCAACATGTATGTATATGATTAAATATGTAAAACATGCAAAATTAGTTTGTAAGCATTTATTAAGCATCAAAATTTAAAAAAGGTGAGATAAAGCTGAGACAAAGCGTTTGCTGCGATCTTAGTGTTGAACGAGGTCAGGAAAGCAGACTGTCAAACAACTAATGCATGGTCATTGTAAAACATACAAAATAAGTTCATGAGCATGTTTAAGCATCAAAATGTGAGAAAGGATAACGAAAACGTTGTTTTTCAACATTTATGTATATGGATAGTTAAGTAAAACATGCAAAATTAGTTTGTAAACATGTATTAAGCATCAAAATGTGAAAAAGGATAACGAAAAAGTTGTTTATGTAACATGTATATATATTAATATTTATGTAAAACATGCAAAATTAGTTTGTAAGCATATATTAAGCATCAAAATGTGAGAAAGGATAACGAAAAAGTTGTTTTTCAACATGTATGTATATGGGTAATTATGTAAAACATGCAAAATTAGTTTGTAAGCACTTATTAAGCATCAAAATTTGAAAAAGGTGAGATAAAGCTGAGACAAAGCGTTTGCTGCGTTCTTAGTGTTGAACGAGGTCAGGAAAGCAGATTGTCAAACAACTAATGCATGGTCATTGTAAAACATACAAAATAAGTTCATGAGCATGTTTAAGCATCAAAATGTGAGAAAGGATAACGAAAAAGTTGTTTTTCAACATGTATGCCAAAATGCATGAATGTTGTGGAAATGAACATTCATTAAATTTTTTGCCTTGGTAAGCTGAGATAAAGCGTTTGCTGCCTTCTTAGTGCTGAACGAGGTCAGGAACGCAGATTGTCACACAACTAATGAATGGTCATTGTACAACATACAAAATAAGTTCATGAGCATGTTTAAGCATCAAAATGTGAGAAAGGATAACGAAAACGTTGTTTTTCAACATGTATGTATATGGATAGTTATGTAAAACATACAAAACTAGTTTGTAAGCATTTTTTAGCATCAATATGTGAAAAAGAACAGCGAAAAAGTTGTTTTTCAACATGTATGTATATGATTAAATATGTAAAACATGCAAAATTAGTTTGTAAGCATTTATTAAGCATCAAAATTTGAAAAAGGTGAGATAAAGCTGAGACAAAGCGTTTGCTGCGTTCTTAGTGTTGAACGAGGTCAGGAAAGCAGATTGTCAAACAACTAATGCATGGTCATTGTAAAACATACAAAATAAGTTCATGAGCATGTTTAAGCATCAAAATGTGAGAAAGGATAACGAAAAAGTTGTTTTTCAACATGTATGCCAAAATGCATGAATGTTGTGGAAATGAACATTCATTAAATTTTTTGCCTTGGTAAGCTGAGATAAAGCGTTTGCTGCCTTCTTAGTGCTGAACGAGGTCAGGAACGCAGATTGTCACACAACTAATGCATGGTCAATGTACAACATACAAAATAAGTTCATGAGCATGTTTAAGCATCAAAATGTGAGAAAGGATAACGAAAACGTTGTTTTTCAACATGTATGTATATGGATAGTTATGTAAAACATACAAAATTAGTTTGTAAGCATTTTTTAGCATCAATATGTGAAAAAGAACAGCGAAAAAAGTTGTTTTTCAACATGTATGTATATGATTAAATATGTAAAACATGCAAAATTAGTTTGTAAGCATTTATTAAGCATCAAAATTTAAAAAAGGTGAGATAAAGCTGAGACAAAGCGTTTGCTGCGATCTTAGTGTTGAACGAGGTCAGGAAAGCAGACTGTCAAACAACTAATGCATGGTCATTGTAAAACATACAAAATAAGTTCATGAGCATGTTTAAGCATCAAAATATGAGAAAGGATAACGAAAACTTTGTTTTTCAACATTTATGTATATGGATAGTTAAGTAAAACATGCAAAATTAGTTTGTAAACATGTATTAAGCATCAAAATGTGAAAAAGGATAACGAAAAAGTTGTTTATTTAACATGTATATATATTAATATTTATGTAAAACATGCAAAATTAGTTTGTAAGCATATATTAAGCATTAAAATGTGAGAAAGGATAACGAAAAAGTTGTTTTTCAACATGTATGTATATGGGTAATTATGTAAAACATGCAAAATTAGTTTGTAAGCACTTATTAAGCATCAAAATTTGAAAAAGGTGAGATAAAGCTGAGACAAAGCGTTTGCTGCGTTCTTAGTGTTGAACGAGGTCAGGAAAGCAGATTGTCAAACAACTAATGCATGGTCATTGTAAAACATACAAAATAAGTTCATGAGCATGTTTAAGCATCAAAATGTGAGAAAGGATAACGAAAACGTTGTTTTTCAACATTTATGTATATGGATAGTTAAGTAAAACATGCAAAATTAGTTTGTAAACATGTATTAAGCATCAAAATGTGAAAAAGGATAACGAAAAAGTTGTTTATTTAACATGTATATATATTAATATTAATGTAAAACATGCAAAATTAGTTTGTAAGCATATATTAAGCATCAAAATGTGAGAAAGGATAACGAAAAAGTTGTTTTTCAACATGTATGTATATGGGTAATTATGTAAAACATGCAAAATTAGTTTGTAAGCACTTATTAAGCATCAAAATTTGAAAAAGGTGAGATAAAGCTGAGACAAAGCGTTTGCTGCGTTTTTAGTGTTGAACGAGGTCAGGAAAGCAGATTGTCAAACAACTAATGCATGGTCATTGTAAAACATACAAAATAAGTTCATGAGCATGTTTAAGCATCAAAATGTGAGAAAGGATAACGAAAAAGTTGTTTTTCAACATGTATGCCAAAATGCATGAATGTTGTGGAAATGAACATTCATTAAATTTTTTGCCTTGGTAAGCTGAGATAAAGCGTTTGCTGCCTTCTTAGTGCTGAACGAGGTCAGGAACGCAGATTGTCACACAACTAATGAATGGTCATTGTACAACATACAAAATAAGTTCATGAGCATGTTTAAGCATCAAAATGTGAGAAAGGATAACGAAAACGTTGTTTTTCAACATGTATGTATATGGATAGTTATGTAAAACATACAAAACTAGTTTGTAAGCATTTTTTAGCATCAATATGTGAAAAAGAACAGCGAAAAAGTTGTTTTTCAACATGTATGTATATGATTAAATATGTAAAACATGCAAAATTAGTTTGTAAGCATTTATTAAGCATCAAAATTTGAAAAAGGTGAGATAAAGCTGAGACAAAGCGTTTGCTGCGTTCTTAGTGTTGAACGAGGTCAGGAAAGCAGATTGTCAAACAACTAATGCATGGTCAATGTACAACATACAAAATAAGTTCATGAGCATGTTTAAGCATCAAAATGTGAGAAAGGATAACGAAAACGTTGTTTTTCAACATGTATGTATATGGATAGTTATGAAAAACATACAAAATTAGTTTGTAAGCATTTTTTAGCATCAATATGTGAAAAAGAACAGCGAAAAAAGTTGTTTTTCAACATGTATGTATATGATTAAATATGTAAAACATGCAAAATTAGTTTGTAAGCATTTATTAAGCATCAAAATTTAAAAAAGGTGAGATAAAGCTGAGACAAAGCGTTTGCTGCGATCTTAGTGTTGAACGAGGTCAGGAAAGCAGACTGTCAAACAACTAATGCATGGTCATTGTAAAACATACAAAATAAGTTCATGAGCATGTTTAAGCATCAAAATATGAGAAAGGATAACGAAAACTTTGTTTTTCAACATTTATGTATATGGATAGTTAAGTAAAACATGCAAAATTAGTTTGTAAACATGTATTAAGCATCAAAATGTGAAAAAGGATAACGAAAAAGTTGTTTATTTAACATGTATATATATTAATATTTATGTAAAACATGCAAAATTAGTTTGTAAGCATATATTAAGCATCAAAATGTGAGAAAGGATAACGAAAAAGTTGTTTTTCAACATGTATGTATATGGGTAATTATGTAAAACATGCAAAATTAGTTTGTAAGCACTTATTAAGCATCAAAATTTGAAAAAGGTGAGATAAAGCTGAGACAAAGCGTTTGCTGCGTTCTTAGTGTTGAACGAGGTCAGGAAAGCAGATTGTCAAACAACTAATGCATGGTCATTGTAAAACATACAAAATAAGTTCATGAGCATGTTTAAGCATCAAAATGTGAGAAAGGATAACGAAAAAGTTGTTTTTCAACATGTATGCCAAAATGCATGAATGTTGTGGAAATGAACATTCATTAAATTTTTTGCCTTGGTAAGCTGAGATAAAGCGTTTGCTGCCTTCTTAGTGCTGAACGAGGTCAGGAACGCAGATTGTCACACAACTAATGAATGGTCATTGTACAACATACAAAATAAGTTCATGAGCATGTTTAAGCATCAAAATGTGAGAAAGGATAACGAAAACGTTGTTTTTCAACATGTATGTATATGGATAGTTATGTAAAACATACAAAACTAGTTTGTAAGCATTTTTTAGCATCAATATGTGAAAAAGAACAGCGAAAAAGTTGTTTTTCAACATGTATGTATATGATTAAATATGTAAAACATGCAAAATTAGTTTGTAAGCATTTATTAAGCATCAAAATTTGAAAAAGGTGAGATAAAGCTGAGACAAAGCGTTTGCTGCGTTCTTAGTGTTGAACGAGGTCAGGAAAGCAGATTGTCAAACAACTAATGCATGGTCATTGTAAAACATACAAAATAAGTTCATGAGCATGTTTAAGCATCAAAATGTGAGAAAGGATAACGAAAAAGTTGTTTTTCAACATGTATGCCAAAATGCATGAATGTTGTGGAAATGAACATTCATTAAATTTTTTGCCTTGGTAAGCTGAGATAAAGCGTTTGCTGCCTTCTTAGTGCTGAACGAGGTCAGGAACGCAGATTGTCACACAACTAATGCATGGTCAATGTACAACATACAAAATAAGTTCATGAGCATGTTTAAGCATCAAAATGTGAGAAAGGATAACGAAAACGTTGTTTTTCAACATGTATGTATATGGATAGTTATGTAAAACATACAAAATTAGTTTGTAAGCATTTTTTAGCATCAATATGTGAAAAAGAACAGCGAAAAAAGTTGTTTTTCAACATGTATGTATATGATTAAATATGTAAAACATGCAAAATTAGTTTGTAAGCATTTATTAAGCATCAAAATTTAAAAAAGGTGAGATAAAGCTGAGACAAAGCGTTTGCTGCGATCTTAGTGTTGAACGAGGTCAGGAAAGCAGACTGTCAAACAACTAATGCATGGTCATTGTAAAACATACAAAATAAGTTCATGAGCATGTTTAAGCATCAAAATATGAGAAAGGATAACGAAAACTTTGTTTTTCAACATTTATGTATATGGATAGTTAAGTAAAACATGCAAAATTAGTTTGTAAACATGTATTAAGCATCAAAATGTGAAAAAGGATAACGAAAAAGTTGTTTATTTAACATGTATATATATTAATATTTATGTAAAACATGCAAAATTAGTTTGTAAGCATATATTAAGCATTAAAATGTGAGAAAGGATAACGAAAAAGTTGTTTTTCAACATGTATGTATATGGGTAATTATGTAAAACATGCAAAATTAGTTTGTAAGCACTTATTAAGCATCAAAATTTGAAAAAGGTGAGATAAAGCTGAGACAAAGCGTTTGCTGCGTTCTTAGTGTTGAACGAGGTCAGGAAAGCAGATTGTCAAACAACTAATGCATGGTCATTGTAAAACATACAAAATAAGTTCATGAGCATGTTTAAGCATCAAAATGTGAGAAAGGATAACGAAAACGTTGTTTTTCAACATTTATGTATATGGATAGTTAAGTAAAACATGCAAAATTAGTTTGTAAACATGTATTAAGCATCAAAATGTGAAAAAGGATAACGAAAAAGTTGTTTATTTAACATGTATATATATTAATATTAATGTAAAACATGCAAAATTAGTTTGTAAGCATATATTAAGCATCAAAATGTGAGAAAGGATAACGAAAAAGTTGTTTTTCAACATGTATGTATATGGGTAATTATGTAAAACATGCAAAATTAGTTTGTAAGCACTTATTAAGCATCAAAATTTGAAAAAGGTGAGATAAAGCTGAGACAAAGCGTTTGCTGCGTTTTTAGTGTTGAACGAGGTCAGGAAAGCAGATTGTCAAACAACTAATGCATGGTCATTGTAAAACATACAAAATAAGTTCATGAGCATGTTTAAGCATCAAAATGTGAGAAAGGATAACGAAAAAGTTGTTTTTCAACATGTATGCCAAAATGCATGAATGTTGTGGAAATGAACATTCATTAAATTTTTTGCCTTGGTAAGCTGAGATAAAGCGTTTGCTGCCTTCTTAGTGCTGAACGAGGTCAGGAACGCAGATTGTCACACAACTAATGAATGGTCATTGTACAACATACAAAATAAGTTCATGAGCATGTTTAAGCATCAAAATGTGAGAAAGGATAACGAAAACGTTGTTTTTCAACATGTATGTATATGGATAGTTATGTAAAACATACAAAACTAGTTTGTAAGCATTTTTTAGCATCAATATGTGAAAAAGAACAGCGAAAAAGTTGTTTTTCAACATGTATGTATATGATTAAATATGTAAAACATGCAAAATTAGTTTGTAAGCATTTATTAAGCATCAAAATTTGAAAAAGGTGAGATAAAGCTGAGACAAAGCGTTTGCTGCGTTCTTAGTGTTGAACGAGGTCAGGAAAGCAGATTGTCAAACAACTAATGCATGGTCAATGTACAACATACAAAATAAGTTCATGAGCATGTTTAAGCATCAAAATGTGAGAAAGGATAACGAAAACGTTGTTTTTCAACATGTATGTATATGGATAGTTATGAAAAACATACAAAATTAGTTTGTAAGCATTTTTTAGCATCAATATGTGAAAAAGAACAGCGAAAAAAGTTGTTTTTCAACATGTATGTATATGATTAAATATGTAAAACATGCAAAATTAGTTTGTAAGCATTTATTAAGCATCAAAATTTAAAAAAGGTGAGATAAAGCTGAGACAAAGCGTTTGCTGCGATCTTAGTGTTGAACGAGGTCAGGAAAGCAGACTGTCAAACAACTAATGCATGGTCATTGTAAAACATACAAAATAAGTTCATGAGCATGTTTAAGCATCAAAATATGAGAAAGGATAACGAAAACTTTGTTTTTCAACATTTATGTATATGGATAGTTAAGTAAAACATGCAAAATTAGTTTGTAAACATGTATTAAGCATCAAAATGTGAAAAAGGATAACGAAAAAGTTGTTTATTTAACATGTATATATATTAATATTTATGTAAAACATGCAAAATTAGTTTGTAAGCATATATTAAGCATTAAAATGTGAGAAAGGATAACGAAAAAGTTGTTTTTCAACATGTATGTATATGGGTAATTATGTAAAACATGCAAAATTAGTTTGTAAGCACTTATTAAGCATCAAAATTTGAAAAAGGTGAGATAAAGCTGAGACAAAGCGTTTGCTGCGTTCTTAGTGTTGAACGAGGTCAGGAAAGCAGATTGTCAAACAACTAATGCATGGTCATTGTAAAACATACAAAATAAGTTCATGAGCATGTTTAAGCATCAAAATGTGAGAAAGGATAACGAAAAAGTTGTTTTTCAACATGTATGCCAAAATGCATGAATGTTGTGGAAATGAACATTCATTAAATTTTTTGCCTTGGTAAGCTGAGATAAAGCGTTTGCTGCCTTCTTAGTGCTGAACGAGGTCAGGAACGCAGATTGTCACACAACTAATGCATGGTCATTGTAAAACATACAAAATAAGTTCATGAGCATGTTTAAGCATCAAAATGTGAGAAAGGATAACGAAAACGTTGTTTTTCAACATTTATGTATATGGATAGTTAAGTAAAACATGCAAAATTAGTTTGTAAACATGTATTAAGCATCAAAATGTGAAAAAGGATAACGAAAAAGTTGTTTATTTAACATGTATATATATTAATATTAATGTAAAACATGCAAAATTAGTTTGTAAGCATATATTAAGCATCAAAATGTGAGAAAGGATAACGAAAAAGTTGTTTTTCAACATCTATGTATATGGGTAATTATGTAAAACATGCAAAATTAGTTTGTAAGCACTTATTAAGCATCAAAATTTGAAAAAGGTGAGATAAAGCTGAGACAAAGCGTTTGCTGCGTTTTTAGTGTTGAACGAGGTCAGGAAAGCAGATTGTCAAACAACTAATGCATGGTCATTGTAAAACATACAAAATAAGTTCATGAGCATGTTTAAGCATCAAAATGTGAGAAAGGATAACGAAAAAGTTGTTTTTCAACATGTATGCCAAAATGCATGAATGTTGTGGAAATGAACATTCATTAAATTTTTTGCCTTGGTAAGCTGAGATAAAGCGTTTGCTGCCTTCTTAGTGCTGAACGAGGTCAGGAACGCAGATTGTCACACAACTAATGCATGGTCAATGTACAACATACAAAATAAGTTCATGAGCATGTTTAAGCATCAAAATGTGAGAAAGGATAACGAAAACGTTGTTTTTCAACATGTATGTATATGGATAGTTATGTAAAACATACAAAATTAGTTTGTAAGCATTTTTTAGCATCAATATGTGAAAAAGAACAGCGAAAAAGTTGTTTTTCAACATGTATGTATATGATTAAATATGTAAAACATGCAAAATTAGTTTGTAAGCATTTATTAAGCATCAAAATTTAAAAAAGGTGAGATAAAGCTGAGACAAAGCGTTTGCTGCGATCTTAGTGTTGAACGAGGTCAGGAAAGCAGACTGTCAAACAACTAATGCATGGTCATTGTAAAACATACAAAATAAGTTCATGAGCATGTTTAAGCATCAAAATGTGAGAAAGGATAACGAAAACGTTGTTTTTCAACATTTATGTATATGGATAGTTAAGTAAAACATGCAAAATTAGTTTGTAAACATGTATTAAGCATCAAAATGTGAAAAAGGATAACGAAAAAGTTGTTTATTTAACATGTATATATATTAATATTTATGTAAAACATGCAAAATTAGTTTGTAAGCATATATTAAGCATCAAAATGTGAGAAAGGATAACGAAAAAGTTGTTTTTCAACATGTATGTATATGGGTAATTATGTAAAACATGCAAAATTAGTTTGTAAGCACTTATTAAGCATCAAAATTTGAAAAAGGTGAGATAAAGCTGAGACAAAGCGTTTGCTGCGTTCTTAGTGTTGAACGAGGTCAGGAAAGCAGATTGTCAAACAACTAATGCATGGTCATTGTAAAACATACAAAATAAGTTCATGAGCATGTTTAAGCATCAAAATGTGAGAAAGGATAACGAAAAAGTTGTTTTTCAACATGTATGCCAAAATGCATGAATGTTGTGGAAATGAACATTCATTAAATTTTTTGCCTTGGTAAGCTGAGATAAAGCGTTTGCTGCCTTCTTAGTGCTTAACGAGGTCAGGAACGCAGATTGTCACACAACTAATGAATGGTCATTGTACAACATACAAAATAAGTTCATGAGCATGTTTAAGCATCAAAATGTGAGAAAGGATAACGAAAACGTTGTTTTTCAACATGTATGTATATGGATAGTTATGTAAAACATACAAAACTAGTTTGTAAGCATTTTTTAGCATCAATATGTGAAAAAGAACAGCGAAAAAGTTGTTTTTCAACATGTATGTATATGATTAAATATGTAAAACATGCAAAATTAGTTTGTAAGCATTTATTAAGCATCAAAATTTGAAAAAGGTGAGATAAAGCTGAGACAAAGCGTTTGCTGCGTTCTTAGTGCTGAACGAGATCAGGAAAGCAGATTGTCACACAACTAATGCATGGTCATTGTAAAACATACAAAATAAGTTCATGAGCATGTTTAAGCATCAAAATGTGAGAAAGGATAACGAAAAAGTTGTTTTTCAACATGTATGCCAAAATGCATGAATGTTGTGGAAATGAACATTCATTAAATTTTTTGCCTTGGTAAGCTGAGATAAAGCGTTTGCTGCCTTCTTAGTGCTGAACGAGGTCAGGAACGCAGATTGTCACACAACTAATGCATGGTCAATGTACAACATACAAAATAAGTTCATGAGCATGTTTAAGCATCAAAATGTGAGAAAGGATAACGAAAACGTTGTTTTTCAACATGTATGTATATGGATAGTTATGTAAAACATACAAAACTAGTTTGTAAGCATTTTTTAGCATCAATATGTGAAAAAGAACAGCGAAAAAGTTGTTTTTCAACATGTATGTATATGATTAAATATGTAAAACATGCAAAATTAGTTTGTAAGCATGTATTAAGCATCAAAATGTGAAAAAGGATAACGAAAAAGTTGTTTATTTAACATGTATATATATTAATATTAATGTAAAACATGCAAAATTAGTTTGTAAGCATATATTAAGCATCAAAATGTGAGAAAGGATAACGAAAAAGTTGTTTTTCAACATGTATGTATATGGGTAATTATGTAAAACATGCAAAATTAGTTTGTAAGCACTTATTAAGCATCAAAATTTGAAAAAGGTGAGATAAAGCTGAGACAAAGCGTTTGCTGCGTTTTTAGTGTTGAACGAGGTCAGGAAAGCAGATTGTCAAACAACTAATGCATGGTCATTGTAAAACATACAAAATAAGTTCATGAGCATGTTTAAGCATCAAAATGTGAGAAAGGATAACGAAAAAGTTGTTTTTCAACATGTATGCCAAAATGCATGAATGTTGTGGAAATGAACATTCATTAAATTTTTTGCCTTGGTAAGCTGAGATAAAGCGTTTGCTGCCTTCTTAGTGCTGAACGAGGTCAGGAACGCAGATTGTCACACAACTAATGCATGGTCAATGTACAACATACAAAATAAGTTCATGAGCATGTTTAAGCATCAAAATGTGAGAAAGGATAACGAAAACGTTGTTTTTCAACATGTATGTATATGGATAGTTATGTAAAACATACAAAATTAGTTTGTAAGCATTTTTTAGCATCAATATGTGAAAAAGAACAGCGAAAAAGTTGTTTTTCAACATGTATGTATATGATTAAATATGTAAAACATGCAAAATTAGTTTGTAAGCATTTATTAAGCATCAAAATTTAAAAAAGGTGAGATAAAGCTGAGACAAAGCGTTTGCTGCGATCTTAGTGTTGAACGAGGTCAGGAAAGCAGACTGTCAAACAACTAATGCATGGTCATTGTAAAACATACAAAATAAGTTCATGAGCATGTTTAAGCATCAAAATGTGAGAAAGGATAACGAAAACGTTGTTTTTCAACATTTATGTATATGGATAGTTAAGTAAAACATGCAAAATTAGTTTGTAAACATGTATTAAGCATCAAAATGTGAAAAAGGATAACGAAAAAGTTGTTTATTTAACATGTATATATATTAATATTTATGTAAAACATGCAAAATTAGTTTGTAAGCATATATTAAGCATCAAAATGTGAGAAAGGATAACGAAAAAGTTGTTTTTCAACATGTATGTATATGGGTAATTATGTAAAACATGCAAAATTAGTTTGTAAGCACTTATTAAGCATCAAAATTTGAAAAAGGTGAGATAAAGCTGAGACAAAGCGTTTGCTGCGTTCTTAGTGTTGAACGAGGTCAGGAAAGCAGATTGTCAAACAACTAATGCATGGTCATTGTAAAACATACAAAATAAGTTCATGAGCATGTTTAAGCATCAAAATGTGAGAAAGGATAACGAAAACGTTGTTTTTCAACATGTATGCCAAAATGCATGAATGTTGTGGAAATGAACATTCATTAAATTTTTTGCCTTGGTAAGCTGAGATAAAGCGTTTGCTGCCTTCTTAGTGCTGAACGAGGTCAGGAACGCAGATTGTCACACAACTAATGCATGGTCAATGTACAACATACAAAATAAGTTCATGAGCATGTTTAAGCATCAAAATGTGAGAAAGGATAACGAAAACGTTGTTTTTCAACATGTATGTATATGGATAGTTATGTAAAACATACAAAACTAGTTTGTAAGCATTTTTTAGCATCAATATGTGAAAAAGAACAGCGAAAAAGTTGTTTTTCAACATGTATGTATATGATTAAATATGTAAAACATGCAAAATTAGTTTGTAAGCATTTATTAAGCATCAAAATTTGAAAAAGGTGAGATAAAGCTGAGACAAAGCGTTTGCTGCGTTCTTAGTGTTGAACGAGGTCAGGAAAGCAGATTGTCAAACAACTAATGCATGGTCATTGTAAAACATACAAAATAAGTTCATGAGCATGTTTAAGCATCAAAATGTGAGAAAGGATAACGAAAAAGTTGTTTTTCAACATGTATGCCAAAATGCATGAATGTTGTGGAAATGAACATTCATTAAATTTTTTGCCTTGGTAAGCTGAGATAAAGCGTTTGCTGCCTTCTTAGTGCTGAACGAGGTCAGGAACGCAGATTGTCACACAACTAATGCATGGTCAATGTACAACATACAAAATAAGTTCATGAGCATGTTTAAGCATCAAAATGTGAGAAAGGATAACGAAAACGTTGTTTTTCAACATGTATGTATATGGATAGTTATGTAAAACATACAAAATTAGTTTGTAAGCATTTTTTAGCATCAATATGTGAAAAAGAACAGCGAAAAAAGTTATTTTTCAACATGTATGTATATGATTAAATATGTAAAACATGCAAAATTAGTTTGTAAGCATTTATTAAGCATCAAAATTTAAAAAAGGTGAGATAAAGCTGAGACAAAGCGTTTGCTGCGATCTTAGTGTTGAACGAGGTCAGGAAAGCAGATTGTCAAACAACTAATGCATGGTCATTGTAAAACATACAAAATAAGTTCATGAGCATGTTTAAGCATCAAAATGTGAGAAAGGATAACGAAAAAGTTGTTTTTCAACATGTATGCCAAAATGCATGAATGTTGTGGAAATGAACATTCATTAAATTTTTTGCCTTGGTAAGCTGAGATAAAGCGTTTGCTGCGTTCTTAGTGCTGAACGAGGTCAGGAACGCAGATTGTCACACAACTAATGCATGGTCATTGTAAAACATACAAAATAAGTTCATGAGCATGTTTAAGCATCAAAATGTGAGAAAGGATAACGAAAACGTTGTTTTTCAACATTTATGTATATGGATAGTTAAGTAAAACATGCAAAATTAGTTTGTAAACATGTATTAAGCATCAAAATGTGAAAAAGGATAACGAAAAAGTTGTTTATTTAACATGTATATATATTAATATTTATGTAAAACATGCAAAATTAGTTTGTAAGCATATATTAAGCATCAAAATGTGAGAAAGGATAACGAAAAAGTTGTTTTTCAACATGTATGTATATGGGTAATTATGTAAAACATGCAAAATTAGTTTGTAAGCACTTATTAAGCATCAAAATTTGAAAAAGGTGAGATAAAGCTGAGACAAAGCGTTTGCTGCGTTCTTAGTGTTGAACGAGGTCAGGAAAGCAGATTGTCAAACAACTAATGCATGGTCATTGTAAAACATACAAAATAAGTTCATGAGCATGTTTAAGCATCAAAATGTGAGAAAGGATAACGAAAAAGTTGTTTTTCAACATGTATGCCAAAATGCATGAATGTTGTGGAAATGAACATTCATTAAATTTTTTGCCTTGGTAAGCTGAGATAAAGCGTTTGCTGCCTTCTTAGTGCTGAACGAGGTCAGGAACGCAGATTGTCACACAACTAATGAATGGTCATTGTACAACATACAAAATAAGTTCATGAGCATGTTTAAGCATCAAAATGTGAGAAAGGATAACGAAAACGTTGTTTTTCAACATGTATGTATATGGATAGTTATGTAAAACATACAAAACTAGTTTGTAAGCATTTTTTAGCATCAATATGTGAAAAAGAACAGCGAAAAAGTTGTTTTTCAACATGTATGTATATGATTAAATATGTAAAACATGCAAAATTAGTTTGTAAGCATTTATTAAGCATCAAAATTTGAAAAAGGTGAGATAAAGCTGAGACAAAGCGTTTGCTGCGTTCTTAGTGCTGAACGAGATCAGGAAAGCAGATTGTCACACAACTAATGCATGGTCATTGTAAAACATACAAAATAAGTTCATGAGCATGTTTAAGCATCAAAATGTGAGAAAGGATAACGAAAACGTTGTTTTTCAACGTGTATGCCAAAATGCATGAATGTTGTGGAAATGAACATTCATTACATTTTTTGCCTTGGTAAGCTGAGATAAAGCGTTTGCTGCCTTTTTAGTGCTGAACGAGGTCAGGAAAGCAGATTGTCACACAACTAATGCATGGTCATTGTAAAACATACAAAATAAGTTCATGAGCATGTTTAAGCATCAAAATGTGAGAAAGGATAACGAAAACGTTGTTTTTCAACATGTATGTATATGGATAGTTATGTAAAACATACAAAATTAGTTTGTAAGCATTTTTTAGCATCAATATGTGAAAAAGAACAGCGAAAAAAGTTGTTTTTCAACATGTATGTATATGATTAAATATGTAAAACATGCAAAATTAGTTTGTAAGCATTTATTAAGCATCAAAATTTAAAAAAGGTGAGATAAAGCTGAGACAAAGCGTTTGCTGCGATCTTAGTGTTGAACGAGGTCAGGAAAGCAGACTGTCAAACAACTAATGCATGGTCATTGTAAAACATACAAAATAAGTTCATGAGCATGTTTAAGCATCAAAATATGAGAAAGGATAACGAAAACTTTGTTTTTCAACATTTATGTATATGGATAGTTAAGTAAAACATGCAAAATTAGTTTGTAAACATGTATTAAGCATCAAAATGTGAAAAAGGATAACGAAAAAGTTGTTTATTTAACATGTATATATATTAATATTTATGTAAAACATGCAAAATTAGTTTGTAAGCATATATTAAGCTTGAAAATGTGAGAAAGGATAACGAAAAAGTTGTTTTTCAACATGTATGTATATGGGTAATTATGTAAAACATGCAAAATTAGTTTGTAAGCACTTATTAAGCATCAAAATTTGAAAAAGGTGAGATAAAGCTGAGACAAAGCGTTTGCTGCGTTCTTAGTGTTGAACGAGGTCAGGAAAGCAGATTGTCAAACAACTAATGCATGGTCATTGTAAAACATACAAAATAAGTTCATGAGCATGTTTAAGCATCAAAATGTGAGAAAGGATAACGAAAAAGTTGTTTTTCAACATGTATGCCAAAATGCATGAATGTTGTGGAAATGAACATTCATTAAATTTTTTGCCTTGGTAAGCTGAGATAAAGCGTTTGCTGCCTTCTTAGTGCTGAACGAGGTCAGGAACGCAGATTGTCACACAACTAATGAATGGTCATTGTACAACATACAAAATAAGTTCATGAGCATGTTTAAGCATCAAAATGTGAGAAAGGATAACGAAAACGTTGTTTTTCAACATGTATGTATATGGATAGTTATGTAAAACATACAAAACTAGTTTGTAAGCATTTTTTAGCATCAATATGTGAAAAAGAACAGCGAAAAAGTTGTTTTTCAACATGTATGTATATGATTAAATATGTAAAACATGCAAAATTAGTTTGTAAGCATTTATTAAGCATCAAAATTTGAAAAAGGTGAGATAAAGCTGAGACAAAGCGTTTGCTGCGTTCTTAGTGCTGAACGAGATCAGGAAAGCAGATTGTCACACAACTAATGCATGGTCATTGTAAAACATACAAAATAAGTTCATGAGCATGTTTAAGCATCAAAATGTGAGAAAGGATAACGAAAACGTTGTTTTTCAACGTGTATGCCAAAATGCATGAATGTTGTGGAAATGAACATTCATTACATTTTTTGCCTTGGTAAGCTGAGATAAAGCGTTTGCTGCCTTTTTAGTGCTGAACGAGGTCAGGAAAGCAGATTGTCACACAACTAATGCATGGTCATTGTAAAACATACAAAATAAGTTCATGAGCATGTTTAAGCATCAAAATGTGAGAAAGGATAACGAAAACGTTGTTTTTTAACATGTATGTATATGGATAGTTATGTAAAACATACAAAATTAGTTTGTAAGCATTTTTTAGCATCAATATGTGAAAAAGAACAGCGAAAAAAGTTGTTTTTCAACATGTATGTATATGATTAAATATGTAAAACATGCAAAATTAGTTTGTAAGCATTTATTAAGCATCAAAATTTAAAAAAGGTGAGATAAAGCTGAGACAAAGCGTTTGCTGCGATCTTAGTGTTGAACGAGGTCAGGAAAGCAGACTGTCAAACAACTAATGCATGGTCATTGTAAAACATACAAAATAAGTTCATGAGCATGTTTAAGCATCAAAATATGAGAAAGGATAACGAAAACTTTGTTTTTCAACATTTATGTATATGGATAGTTAAGTAAAACATGCAAAATTAGTTTGTAAACATGTATTAAGCATCAAAATGTGAAAAAGGATAACGAAAAAGTTGTTTATTTAACATGTATATATATTAATATTTATGTAAAACATGCAAAATTAGTTTGTAAGCATATATTAAGCATTAAAATGTGAGAAAGGATAACGAAAAAGTTGTTTTTCAACATGTATGTATATGGGTAATTATGTAAAACATGCAAAATTAGTTTGTAAGCACTTATTAAGCATCAAAATTTGAAAAAGGTGAGATAAAGCTGAGACAAAGCGTTTGCTGCGTTCTTAGTGTTGAACGAGGTCAGGAAAGCAGATTGTCAAACAACTAATGCATGGTCATTGTAAAACATACAAAATAAGTTCATGAGCATGTTTAAGCATCAAAATGTGAGAAAGGATAACGAAAAAGTTGTTTTTCAACATGTATGCCAAAATGCATGAATGTTGTGGAAATGAACATTCATTAAATTTTTTGCCTTGGTAAGCTGAGATAAAGCGTTAGCTGCCTTCTTAGTGCTGAACGAGGTCAGGAAAGCAGATTGTCAAACAACTAATGCATGGTCATTGTAAAACATACAAAATAAGTTCATGAGCATGTTTAAGCATCAAAATGTGAGAAAGGATAACGAAAAAGTTGTTTTTCAACATGTATGCCAAAATGCATGAATGTTGTGGAAATGAACATTCATTAAATTTTTTGCCTTGGTAAGCTGAGATAAAGCGTTTGCTGCCTTCTTAGTGCTGAACGAGGTCAGGAACGCAGATTGTCACACAACTAATGCATGGTCATTGTAAAACATACAAAATAAGTTCATGAGCATGTTTAAGCATCAAAATGTGAGAAAGGATAACGAAAACGTTGTTTTTCAACATTTATGTATATGGATAGTTAAGTAAAACATGCAAAATTAGTTTGTAAACATGTATTAAGCATCAAAATGTGAAAAAGGATAACGAAAAAGTTGTTTATTTAACATGTATATATATTAATATTTATGTAAAACATGCAAAATTAGTTTGTAAGCATATATTAAGCATCAAAATGTGAGAAAGGATAACGAAAAAGTTGTTTTTCAACATGTATGTATATGGGTAATTATGTAAAACATGCAAAATTAGTTTGTAAGCACTTATTAAGCATCAAAATTTGAAAAAGGTGAGATAAAGCTGAGACAAAGCGTTTGCTGCGTTTTTAGTGTTGAACGAGGTCAGGAAAGCAGATTGTCAAACAACTAATGCATGGTCATTGTAAAACATACAAAATAAGTTCATGAGCATGTTTAAGCATCAAAATGTGAGAAAGGATAACGAAAAAGTTGTTTTTCAACATGTATGCCAAAATGCATGAATGTTGTGGAAATGAACATTCATTAAATTTTTTGCCTTGGTAAGCTGAGATAAAGCGTTTGCTGCCTTCTTAGTGCTGAACGAGGTCAGGAACGCAGATTGTCACACAACTAATGCATGGTCAATGTACAACATACAAAATAAGTTCATGAGCATGTTTAAGCATCAAAATGTGAGAAAGGATAACGAAAACGTTGTTTTTCAACATGTATGTATATGGATAGTTATGTAAAACATACAAAATTAGTTTGTAAGCATTTTTTAGCATCAATATGTGAAAAAGAACAGCGAAAAAGTTGTTTTTCAACATGTATGTATATGATTAAATATGTAAAACATGCAAAATTAGTTTGTAAGCATTTATTAAGCATCAAAATTTAAAAAAGGTGAGATAAAGCTGAGACAAAGCGTTTGCTGCGATCTTAGTGTTGAACGAGGTCAGGAAAGCAGACTGTCAAACAACTAATGCATGGTCATTGTAAAACATACAAAATAAGTTCATGAGCATGTTTAAGCATCAAAATGTGAGAAAGGATAACGAAAACGTTGTTTTTCAACATTTATGTATATGGATAGTTAAGTAAAACATGCAAAATTAGTTTGTAAACATGTATTAAGCATCAAAATGTGAAAAAGGATAACGAAAAAGTTGTTTATTTAACATGTATATATATTAATATTTATGTAAAACATGCAAAATTAGTTTGTAAGCATATATTAAGCATCAAAATGTGAGAAAGGATAACGAAAAAGTTGTTTTTCAACATGTATGTATATGGGTAATTATGTAAAACATGCAAAATTAGTTTGTAAGCACTTATTAAGCATCAAAATTTGAAAAAGGTGAGATAAAGCTGAGACAAAGCGTTTGCTGCGTTCTTAGTGTTGAACGAGGTCAGGAAAGCAGATTGTCAAACAACTAATGCATGGTCATTGTAAAACATACAAAATAAGTTCATGAGCATGTTTAAGCATCAAAATGTGAGAAAGGATAACGAAAAAGTTGTTTTTCAACATGTATGCCAAAATGCATGAATGTTGTGGAAATGAACATTCATTAAATTTTTTGCCTTGGTAAGCTGAGATAAAGCGTTTGCTGCCTTCTTAGTGCTGAACGAGGTCAGGAAAGCAGATTGTCACACAACTAATGAATGGTCATTGTACAACATACAAAATAAGTTCATGAGCATGTTTAAGCATCAAAATGTGAGAAAGGATAACGAAAACGTTGTTTTTCAACATGTATGTATATGGATAGTTATGTAAAACATACAAAACTAGTTTGTAAGCATTTTTTAGCATCAATATGTGAAAAAGAATAGCGAAAAAGTTGTTTTTCAACATGTATGTATATGATTAAATATGTAAAACATGCAAAATTAGTTTGTAAGCATTTATTAAGCATCAAAATTTGAAAAAGGTGAGATAAAGCTGAGACAAAGCGTTTGCTGCGTTCTTAGTGCTGAACGAGATCAGGAAAGCAGATTGTCACACAACTAATGCATGGTCATTGTAAAACATACAAAATAAGTTCATGAGCATGTTTAAGCATCAAAATGTGAGAAAGGATAACGAAAACGTTGTTTTTCAACATGTATGCCAAAATGCATGAATGTTGTGGAAATGAACATTCATTAAATTTTTTGCCTTGGTAAGCTGAGATAAAGCGTTTGCTGCCTTCTTAGTGCTGAACGAGGTCAGGAACGCAGATTGTCACACAACTAATGCATGGTCAATGTACAACATACAAAATAAGTTCATGAGCATGTTTAAGCATCAAAATGTGAGAAAGGATAACGAAAACGTTGTTTTTCAACATGTATGTATATGGATAGTTATGTAAAACATACAAAATTAGTTTGTAAGCATTTTTTAGCATCAATATGTGAAAAAGAACAGCGAAAAAAGTTGTTTTTCAACATGTATGTATATGATTAAATATGTAAAACATGCAAAATTAGTTTGTAAGCATTTATTAAGCATCAAAATTTAAAAAAGGTGAGATAAAGCTGAGACAAAGCGTTTGCTGCGATCTTAGTGTTGAACGAGGTCAGGAAAGCAGACTGTCAAACAACTAATGCATGGTCATTGTAAAACATACAAAATAAGTTCATGAGCATGTTTAAGCATCAAAATATGAGAAAGGATAACGAAAACTTTGTTTTTCAACATTTATGTATATGGATAGTTAAGTAAAACATGCAAAATTAGTTTGTAAACATGTATTAAGCATCAAAATGTGAAAAAGGATAACGAAAAAGTTGTTTATTTAACATGTATATATATTAATATTTATGTAAAACATGCAAAATTAGTTTGTAAGCATATATTAAGCATTAAAATGTGAGAAAGGATAACGAAAAAGTTGTTTTTCAACATGTATGTATATGGGTAATTATGTAAAACATGCAAAATTAGTTTGTAAGCACTTATTAAGCATCAAAATTTGAAAAAGGTGAGATAAAGCTGAGACAAAGCGTTTGCTGCGTTCTTAGTGTTGAACGAGGTCAGGAAAGCAGATTGTCAAACAACTAATGCATGGTCATTGTAAAACATACAAAATAAGTTCATGAGCATGTTTAAGCATCAAAATGTGAGAAAGGATAACGAAAAAGTTGTTTTTCAACATGTATGCCAAAATGCATGAATGTTGTGGAAATGAACATTCATTAAATTTTTTGCCTTGGTAAGCTGAGATAAAGCGTTTGCTGCGATCTTAGTGTTGAACGAGGTCAGGAAAGCAGACTGTCAAACAACTAATGCATGGTCATTGTAAAACATACAAAATAAGTTCATGAGCATGTTTAAGCATCAAAATGTGAGAAAGGATAACGAAAAAGTTGTTTTTCAACATTTATGTATATGGATAGTTAAGTAAAACATGCAAAATTAGTTTGTAAACATGTATTAAGCATCAAAATTTGAAAAAGGTGAGATAAAGCTGAGACAAAGCGTTTGCTGCGTTTTTAGTGTTGAACGAGGTCAGGAAAGCAGATTGTCAAACAACTAATGCATGGTCATTGTAAAACATACAAAATAAGTTCATGAGCATGTTTAAGCATCAAAATGTGAGAAAGGATAACGAAAAAGTTGTTTTTCAACATGTATGCCAAAATGCATGAATGTTGTGGAAATGAACATTCATTAAATTTTTTGCCTTGGTAAGCTGAGATAAAGCGTTTGCTGCCTTCTTAGTGCTGAACGAGGTCAGGAAAGCAGATTGTCACACAACTAATGAATGGTCATTGTACAACATACAAAATAAGTTCATGAGCATGTTTAAGCATCAAAATGTGAGAAAGGATAACGAAAACGTTGTTTTTCAACATGTATGTATATGGATAGTTATGTAAAACATACAAAACTAGTTTGTAAGCATTTTTTAGCATCACTATGTGAAAAAGAATAGCGAAAAAGTTGTTTTTCAACATGTATGTATATGATTAAATATGTAAAACATGCAAAATTAGTTTGTAAGCATTTATTAAGCATCAAAATTTGAAAAAGGTGAGATAAAGCTGAGACAAAGCGTTTGCTGCGTTCTTAGTGCTGAACGAGATCAGGAAAGCAGATTGTCACACAACTAATGCATGGTCATTGTAAAACATACAAAATAAGTTCATGAGCATGTTTAAGCATCAAAATGTGAGAAAGGATAACGAAAACGTTGTTTTTCAACGTGTATGCCAAAATGCATGAATGTTGTGGAAATGAACATTCATTACATTTTTTGCCTTGGTAAGCTGAGATAAAGCGTTTGCTGCCTTTTTAGTGCTGAACGAGGTCAGGAAAGCAGATTGTCACACAACTAATGCATGGTCATTGTAAAACATACAAAATAAGTTCATGAGCATGTTTAAGCATCAAAATGTGAGAAAGGATAACGAAAACGTTGTTTTTCAACATGTATGTATATGGATAGTTATGTAAAACATACAAAATTAGTTTGTAAGCATTTTTTAGCATCAATATGTGAAAAAGAACAGCGAAAAAAGTTGTTTTTCAACATGTATGTATATGATTAAATATGTAAAACATGCAAAATTAGTTTGTAAGCATTTATTAAGCATCAAAATTTAAAAAAGGTGAGATAAAGCTGAGACAAAGCGTTCGCTGCGATCTTAGTGTTGAACGAGGTCAGGAAAGCAGACTGTCAAACAACTAATGCATGGTCATTGTAAAACATACAAAATAAGTTCATGAGCATGTTTAAGCATCAAAATATGAGAAAGGATAACGAAAACTTTGTTTTTCAACATTTATGTATATGGATAGTTAAGTAAAACATGCAATATTAGTTTGTAAACATGTATTAAGCATCAAAATGTGAAAAAGGATAACGAAAAAGTTGTTTATTTAACATGTATATATATTAATATTTATGTAAAACATGCAAAATTAGTTTGTAAGCATATATTAAGCATTAAAATGTGAGAAAGGATAACGAAAAAGTTGTTTTTCAACATGTATGTATATGGGTAATTATGTAAAACATGCAAAATTAGTTTGTAAGCACTTATTAAGCATCAAAATTTGAAAAAGGTGAGATAAAGCTGAGACAAAGCGTTTGCTGCGTTCTTAGTGTTGAACGAGGTCAGGAAAGCAGATTGTCAAACAACTAATGCATGGTCATTGTAAAACATACAAAATAAGTTCATGAGCATGTTTAAGCATCAAAATGTGAGAAAGGATAACGAAAACGTTGTTTTTCAACATTTATGTATATGGATAGTTAAGTAAAACATGCAAAATTAGTTTGTAAACATGTATTAAGCATCAAAATGTGAAAAAGGATAACGAAAAAGTTGTTTATTTAACATGTATATATATTAATATTTATGTAAAACATGCAAAATTAGTTTGTAAGCATATATTAAGCATTAAAATGTGAGAAAGGATAACGAAAAAGTTGTTTTTCAACATGTATGTATATGGGTAATTATGTAAAACATGCAAAATTAGTTTGTAAGCACTTATTAAGCATCAAAATTTGAAAAAGGTGAGATAAAGCTGAGACAAAGCGTTTGCTGCGTTCTTAGTGTTGAACGAGGTCAGGAAAGCAGATTGTCAAACAACTAATGCATGGTCATTGTAAAACATACAAAATAAGTTCATGAGCATGTTTAAGCATCAAAATGTGAGAAAGGATAACGAAAAAGTTGTTTTTCAACATGTATGCCAAAATGCATGAATGTTGTGGAAATGAACATTCATTAAATTTTTTGCCTTGGTAAGCTGAGATAAAGCGTTAGCTGCCTTCTTAGTGCTGAACGAGGTCAGGAAAGCAGATTGTCAAACAACTAATGCATGGTCATTGTAAAACATACAAAATAAGTTCATGAGCATGTTTAAGCATCAAAATGTGAGAAAGGATAACGAAAAAGTTGTTTTTCAACATGTATGCCAAAATGCATGAATGTTGTGGAAATGAACATTCATTAAATTTTTTGCCTTGGTAAGCTGAGATAAAGCGTTTGCTGCCTTCTTAGTGCTGAACGAGGTCAGGAACGCAGATTGTCACACAACTAATGCATGGTCATTGTAAAACATACAAAATAAGTTCATGAGCATGTTTAAGCATCAAAATGTGAGAAAGGATAACGAAAACGTTGTTTTTCAACATTTATGTATATGGATAGTTAAGTAAAACATGCAAAATTAGTTTGTAAACATGTATTAAGCATCAAAATGTGAAAAAGGATAACGAAAAAGTTGTTTATTTAACATGTATATATATTAATATTTATGTAAAACATGCAAAATTAGTTTGTAAGCATATATTAAGCATCAAAATGTGAGAAAGGATAACGAAAAAGTTGTTTTTCAACATGTATGTATATGGGTAATTATGTAAAACATGCAAAATTAGTTTGTAAGCACTTATTAAGCATCAAAATTTGAAAAAGGTGAGATAAAGCTGAGACAAAGCGTTTGCTGCGTTTTTAGTGTTGAACGAGGTCAGGAAAGCAGATTGTCAAACAACTAATGCATGGTCATTGTAAAACATACAAAATAAGTTCATGAGCATGTTTAAGCATCAAAATGTGAGAAAGGATAACGAAAAAGTTGTTTTTCAACATGTATGCCAAAATGCATGAATGTTGTGGAAATGAACATTCATTAAATTTTTTGCCTTGGTAAGCTGAGATAAAGCGTTTGCTGCCTTCTTAGTGCTGAACGAGGTCAGGAACGCAGATTGTCACACAACTAATGCATGGTCAATGTACAACATACAAAATAAGTTCATGAGCATGTTTAAGCATCAAAATGTGAGAAAGGATAACGAAAACGTTGTTTTTCAACATGTATGTATATGGATAGTTATGTAAAACATACAAAATTAGTTTGTAAGCATTTTTTAGCATCAATATGTGAAAAAGAACAGCGAAAAAGTTGTTTTTCAACATGTATGTATATGATTAAATATGTAAAACATGCAAAATTAGTTTGTAAGCATTTATTAAGCATCAAAATTTAAAAAAGGTGAGATAAAGCTGAGACAAAGCGTTTGCTGCGATCTTAGTGTTGAACGAGGTCAGGAAAGCAGACTGTCAAACAACTAATGCATGGTCATTGTAAAACATACAAAATAAGTTCATGAGCATGTTTAAGCATCAAAATGTGAGAAAGGATAACGAAAACGTTGTTTTTCAACATTTATGTATATGGATAGTTAAGTAAAACATGCAAAATTAGTTTGTAAACATGTATTAAGCATCAAAATGTGAAAAAGGATAACGAAAAAGTTGTTTTTCAACATGTATGCCAAAATGCATGAATGTTGTGGAAATGAACATTCATTAAATTTTTTGCCTTGGTAAGCTGAGATAAAGCGTTTGCTGCCTTCTTAGTGCTGAACGAGGTCAGGAACGCAGATTGTCACACAACTAATGCATGGTCATTGTAAAACATACAAAATAAGTTCATGAGCATGTTTAAGCATCAAAATGTGAGAAAGGATAACGAAAAAGTTGTTTTTCAACATGTATGCCAAAATGCATGAATGTTGTGGAAATGAACATTCATTAAATTTTTTGCCTTGGTAAGCTGAGATAAAGCGTTTGCTGCCTTCTTAGTGCTGAACGAGGTCAGGAAAGCAGATTGTCACACAACTAATGAATGGTCATTGTACAACATACAAAATAAGTTCATGAGCATGTTTAAGCATCAAAATGTGAGAAAGGATAACGAAAACGTTGTTTTTCAACATGTATGTATATGGATAGTTATGTAAAACATACAAAACTAGTTTGTAAGCATTTTTTAGCATCAATATGTGAAAAAGAATAGCGAAAAAGTTGTTTTTCAACATGTATGTATATGATTAAATATGTAAAACATGCAAAATTAGTTTGTAAGCATTTATTAAGCATCAAAATTTGAAAAAGGTGAGATAAAGCTGAGACAAAGCGTTTGCTGCGTTCTTAGTGCTGAACGAGATCAGGAAAGCAGATTGTCACACAACTAATGCATGGTCATTGTAAAACATACAAAATAAGTTCATGAGCATGTTTAAGCATCAAAATGTGAGAAAGGATAACGAAAACGTTGTTTTTCAACGTGTATGCCAAAATGCATGAATGTTGTGGAAATGAACATTCATTACATTTTTTGCCTTGGTAAGCTGAGATAAAGCGTTTGCTGCCTTTTTAGTGCTGAACGAGGTCAGGAAAGCAGATTGTCACACAACTAATGCATGGTCAATGTAAAACATACAAAATAAGTTCATGAGCATGTTTAAGCATCAAAATGTGAGAAAGGATAACGAAAACGTTGTTTTTCAACATGTATGTATATGGATAGTTATGTAAAACATACAAAATTAGTTTGTAAGCATTTTTTAGCATCAATATGTGAAAAAGAACAGCGAAAAAAGTTGTTTTTCAACATGTATGTATATGATTAAATATGTAAAACATGCAAAATTAGTTTGTAAGCATTTATTAAGCATCAAAATTTAAAAAAGGTGAGATAAAGCTGAGACAAAGCGTTTGCTGCGATCTTAGTGTTGAACGAGGTCAGGAAAGCAGACTGTCAAACAACTAATGCATGGTCATTGTAAAACATACAAAATAAGTTCATGAGCATGTTTAAGCATCAAAATGTGAGAAAGGATAACGAAAACGTTGTTTTTCAACATTTATGTATATGGATAGTTAAGTAAAACATGCAAAATTAGTTTGTAAACATGTATTAAGCATCAAAATGTGAAAAAGGATAACGAAAAAGTTGTTTATTTAACATGTATATATATTAATATTTATGTAAAACATGCAAAATTAGTTTGTAAGCATATATTAAGCATCAAAATGTGAGAAAGGATAACGAAAAAGTTGTTTTTCAACATGTATGTATATGGGTAATTATGTAAAACATGCAAAATTAGTTTGTAAGCACTTATTAAGCATCAAAATTTGAAAAAGGTGAGATAAAGCTGAGACAAAGCGTTTGCTGCGTTCTTAGTGTTGAACGAGGTCAGGAAAGCAGATTGTCAAACAACTAATGCATGGTCATTGTAAAACATACAAAATAAGTTCATGAGCATGTTTAAGCATCAAAATGTGAGAAAGGATAACGAAAAAGTTGTTTTTCAACATGTATGCCAAAATGCATGAATTTTGTGGAAATGAACATTCATTAAATTTTTTGCCTTGGTAAGCTGAGATAAAGCGTTTGCTGCCTTCTTAGTGCTGAACGAGGTCAGGAACGCAGATTGTCACACAACTAATGAATGGTCATTGTACAACATACAAAATAAGTTCATGAGCATGTTTAAGCATCAAAATGTGAGAAAGGATAACGAAAACGTTGTTTTTCAACATGTATGTATATGGATAGTTATGTAAAACATACAAAACTAGTTTGTAAGCATTTTTTAGCATCAATATGTGAAAAAGAACAGCGAAAAAGTTGTTTTTCAACATGTATGTATATGATTAAATATGTAAAACATGCAAAATTAGTTTGTAAGCATTTATTAAGCATCAAAATTTGAAAAAGGTGAGATAAAGCTGAGACAAAGCGTTTGCTGCGTTCTTAGTGCTGAACGAGGTCAGGAAAGCAGATTGTCACACAACTAATGCATTGTCATTGTAAAACATACAAAATAAGTTCATGAGCATGTTTAGGCATCAAAATGTGAGAAAGGATAACGAAAACGTTGTTTTTCAACATGTATGTATATGGATAGTTATGTAAAACATACAAAATTAGTTTGTAAGCATTTTTTAGCATCAATATGTGAAAAAGAACAGCGAAAAAGTTGTTTTTCAACATGTATGTATATGGGTAATTATGTAAAACATGCAAAATTAGTTTGTAAGCATTTATTAAGCATCAAAATTTAAAAAGGTGAGATAAAGCTGAGACAAAGCGTTTGCTGCGATCTTAGTGTTGAACGAGGTCAGGAAAGCAGACTGTCAAACAACTAATGCATGGTCATTGTAAAGCATACAAAATAAGTTCATGAGCATGTTTAAGCATCAAAATATGAGAAAGGATAACGAAAACGTTGTTTTTCAACATTTATGTATATGGATAGTTAAGTAAAACATGCAAAATTAGTTTGTAAACATGTATTAAGCATCAAAATGTGAAAAAGGATAACGAAAAAGTTGTTTATTTAACATGTATATATATTAATATTTATGTAAAACATGCAAAATTAGTTTGTAAGCATATATTAAGCATTAAAATGTGAGAAAGGATAACGAAAAAGTTGTTTTTCAACATGTATGTATATGGGTAATTATGTAAAACATGCAAAATTAGTTTGTAAGCACTTCTTAAGCATCAAAATTTGAAAAAGGTGAGATAAAGCTGAGACAAAGCGTTTGCTGCGTTCTTAGTGTTGAACGAGGTCAGGAAAGCAGATTGTCACACAACTAATGCATGGTCATTGTAAAACATACAAAATAAGTTCATGACCATGTTTAAGCATCAAAATGTGAGAAAGGATAACGAAAACGTTGTTTTTCAACATGTATGTATATGGATAGTTATGTAAAACATACAAAATTAGTTTGTAAGCACTTTTTAGCATCAATATGTGAAAAAGAACAGCGAAAAAGTTGTTTTTCAACATATATGTATATGGGTAATTATGTAAAACATGCAAAATTAGTTGGTAAGTACTTATTAAGCATCAAAATTTGAAAAAGGTGAGATAAAGCTGAGACAATGCGTTTGCTGCGTTCTTAGTGCTGAACGAGGTCAGGAAAGCAGATTGTCACACAACCAATGCATTGTCATTGTAAAACATACAAAATAAGTTCATGACCATGTTTAGGCATCAAAATGTGAAAAAGGTGAGTTAAAGCTTAGACAAAGCGTTTGCTGCGTTCTTAGTGCTGAACGAGGTCAGGAAAGCAGATTGTCACTCAACTAATGCATGGTCATTGTAAAACATACAAAATAAGTTCATGATCCTGTTTAAGCATCAAAATGTGAGAAAGGATAACGAAAACGTTGTTTTTCAACATGTATGTATATGGATAGTTATGTAAAACATACAAAATAAGTTTGTAAGCATTTTTTAGCATCAATATGTGAAAAAGAACAGCGAAAAAGTTGTTTTTCAACATGTATGTATATGATTAAATATGTAAAACATGGAAAATTAGTTTGTAAGCATTTATTTAGCATCAAAATTTAAAAAAGGTGAGATAAAGCTGAGACAAAGCGTTTGCTGCGTTCTTAGTGTTGAACGAGGTCAGGAAAGCAGACTGTCAAACAACTAATGCATGGTCATTGTAAAACATACAAAATAAGTTCATGAGCATGTTTAAGCATCAAAATGTGAGAAAGGATAACAAAAAAGTTGTTTTTCAACATGTATGCCAAAATGCATGAATTTTTGTGGAAATGAACATTCATTAAATTTTTTGCCTTGGTAATCTGAGATAAAGCGTTTGCTGACTTCTTAGTGCTGAACGAGGTCAGGAAAGCAGATTGTCACACAACTAATGCATGGTCAATGTACAACATACAAAATAAGTTCATGAGCATGTTTAAGCATCAAAATGTGAGAAAGGATAACGAAAACGTTGTTTTTCAACATTTATGTATATGGATAGTTATGCAAAACATACAAAATTAGTTTGTAAGCATTTTTTAGCCTCAACATGTGAAAAAGAACAGCGAAAAACTTGTTTTTCAACATGTATGTATATGAATAATTATGTAAAACATGCAAAATTTGTTTGTAAGCACTTATTAAGCATCAAAATTTGAAAAAGGTGAGATAAAGCTGAGACAAAGCGTTTGCTTTGTTCTTAGTGCTGAACGAGGTCAGGAAAGCAGATTGTCACACAACTAATGCATGGTCATTGTAAAACATACAAAAAAAGTTCATAAGCATCTTCAAGCATCAAAATGTGAAAAAGAATAACGAAAAAGTTGTTTTTCAACATGTATGTATATGGATAGTTATGTAAAACATAAAAAATTAGTTTGTAAGCATTTTTTAGCATCAATATGTGAAAAAGAACAGCGATAAAGTTGTTTTTCAACATGTATGCCATAATGCATGAATGTTGTGGAAATGAACATTCATTACATTTTTTGCCTTGGTAAGCTGAGATAAAGCGTTTGCTGCGTTCTTACTGCTGAACGAGGTCAAGAACGCAGATTGTCACACAACTAATGCATGGTCAATGTACAACATACAAAATAAGTTCATGAGCATGTTTAAGCATCAAAATGTGAGAAAGGATAACGAAAACGTTGTTTTTCAACATGTATGTATATGGATAGTTATGTAAAACATACAAAATTAGTTTGTAAGCATTTTTTAGCATCAATATGTGAAAAAGAACAGCGAAAAAGTTGTTTTTCAACATGTATGTATATGATTAAATATGTAAAACATGCAAAATTAGTTTGTAAGCATTTATTAAGCATCAAAATTTAAAAAAGGTGAGATAAAGCTGAGACAAAGCGTTTGCTGCGATCTTAGTGTTGAACGAGGTCAGGAAAGCAGACTGTCAAACAACTAATGCATGGTCATTGTAAAACATACAAAATAAGTTCATGAGCATGTTTAAGCATCAAAATGTGAGAAAGGATAACGAAAACGTTGTTTTTCAACATTTATGTATATGGATAGTTAAGTAAAACATGCAAAATTAGTTTGTAAACATGTATTAAGCATCAAAATGTGAAAAAGGATAACGAAAAAGTTGTTTATGTAACATGTATATATATTAATATTTATGTAAAACATGCAAAATTAGTTTGTAAGCATATATTAAGCATCAAAATGTGAGAAAGGATAACGAAAAAGTTGTTTTTCAACATGTATGTATATGGGTAATTATGTAAAACATGCAAAATTAGTTTGTAAGGACTTATTAAGCATCAAAATTTGAAAAAGGTGAGATAAAGCTGAGACAAAGCGTTTGCTGCGTTCTTAGTGTTGAACGAGGTCAGGAAAGCAGATTGTCAAACAACTAATGCATGGTCATTGTAAAACATACAAAATAAGTTCATGAGCATGTTTAAGCATCAAAATGTGAGAAAGGATAACGAAAAAGTTGTTTTTCAACATGTATGCCAAAATGCATGAATGTTGTGGAAATGAACATTCATTAAATTTTTTGCCTTGGTAAGCTGAGATAAAGCGTTTGCTGCCTTCTTAGTGCTGAACGAGGTCAGGAACGCAGATTGTCACACAACTAATGAATGGTCATTGTACAACATACAAAATAAGTTCATGAGCATGTTTAAGCATCAAAATGTGAGAAAGGATAACGAAAACGTTGTTTTTCAACATGTATGTATATGGATAGTTATGTAAAACATACAAAACTAGTTTGTAAGCATTTTTTAGCATCAATATGTGAAAAAGAACAGCGAAAAAGTTGTTTTTCAACATGTATGTATATGATTAAATATGTAAAACATGCAAAATTAGTTTGTAAGCATTTATTAAGCATCAAAATTTGAAAAAGGTGAGATAAAGCTGAGACAAAGCGTTTGCTGCGTTCTTAGTGTTGAACGAGGTCAGGAAAGCAGATTGTCAAACAACTAATGCATGGTCATTGTAAAACATACAAAATAAGTTCATGAGCATGTTTAAGCATCAAAATGTAAGAAAGGATAACGAAAAAGTTGTTTTTCAACATGTATGCCAAAATGCATGAATGTTGTGGAAATGAACATTCATTAAATTTTTTGCCTTGGTAAGCTGAGATAAAGCGTTTGCTGCCTTCTTAGTGCTGAACGAGGTCAGGAACGCAGATTGTCACACAACTAATGCATGGTCAATGTACAACATACAAAATAAGTTCATGAGCATGTTTAAGCATCAAAATGTGAGAAAGGATAACGAAAACGTTGTTTTTCAACATGTATGTATATGGATAGTTATGTAAAACATACAAAATTAGTTTGTAAGCATTTTTTAGCATCAATATGTGAAAAAGAACAGCGAAAAAAGTTGTTTTTCAACATGTATGTATATGATTAAATATGTAAAACATGCAAAATTAGTTTGTAAGCATTTATTAAGCATCAAAATTTAAAAAAGGTGAGATAAAGCTGAGACAAAGCGTTTGCTGCGATCTTAGTGTTGAACGAGGTCAGGAAAGCAGACTGTCAAACAACTAATGCATGGTCATTGTAAAACATACAAAATAAGTTCATGAGCATGTTTAAGCATCAAAATATGAGAAAGGATAACGAAAACTTTGTTTTTCAACATTTATGTATATGGATAGTTAAGTAAAACATGCAAAATTAGTTTGTAAACATGTATTAAGCATCAAAATGTGAAAAAGGATAACGAAAAAGTTGTTTATTTAACATGTATATATATTAATATTTATGTAAAACATGCAAAATTAGTTTGTAAGCATATATTAAGCATTAAAATGTGAGAAAGGATAACGAAAAAGTTGTTTATCAACATGTATGTATATGGGTAATTATGTAAAACATGCAAAATTAGTTTGTAAGCACTTATTAAGCATCAAAATTTGAAAAAGGTGAGATAAAGCTGAGACAAAGCGTTTGCTGCGTTCTTAGTGTTGAACGAGGTCAGGAAAGCAGATTGTCAAACAACTAATGCATGGTCATTGTAAAACATACAAAATAAGTTCATGAGCATGTTTAAGCATCAAAATGTGAGAAAGGATAACGAAAAAGTTGTTTTTCAACATGTATGCCAAAATGCATGAATGTTGTGGAAATGAACATTCATTAAATTTTTTGCCTTGGTAAGCTGAGATAAAGCGTTTGCTGCCTTCTTAGTGCTGAACGAGGTCAGGAACGCAGATTGTCACACAACTAATGCATGGTCATTGTAAAACATACAAAATAAGTTCATGAGCATGTTTAAGCATCAAAATGTGAGAAAGGATAACGAAAACGTTGTTTTTCAACATTTATGTATATGGATAGTTAAGTAAAACATGCAAAATTAGTTTGTAAACATGTATTAAGCATCAAAATGTGAAAAAGGATAACGAAAAAGTTGTTTATTTAACATGTATATATATTAATATTAATGTAAAACATGCAAAATTAGTTTGTAAGCATATATTAAGCATCAAAATGTGAGAAAGGATAACGAAAAAGTTGTTTTTCAACATGTATGTATATGGGTAATTATGTAAAACATGCTAAATTAGTTTGTAAGCACTTATTAAGCATCAAAATTTGAAAAAGGTGAGATAAAGCTGAGACAAAGCGTTTGCTGCGTTTTTAGTGTTGAACGAGGTCAGGAAAGCAGATTGTCAAACAACTAATGCATGGTCATTGTAAAACATACAAAATAAGTTCATGAGCATGTTTAAGCATCAAAATGTGAGAAAGGATAACGAAAAAGTTGTTTTTCAACATGTATGCCAAAATGCATGAATGTTGTGGAAATGAACATTCATTAAATTTTTTGCCTTGGTAAGCTGAGATAAAGCGTTTGCTGCCTTCTTAGTGCTGAACGAGGTCAGGAACGCAGATTGTCACACAACTAATGCATGGTCAATGTACAACATACAAAAAAAGTTCATGAGCATGTTTAAGCATCAAAATGTGAGAAAGGATAACGAAAACGTTGTTTTTCAACATGTATGTATATGGATAGTTATGTAAAACGAAAAACATTAGTTTGTAAGCATTTTTTAGCATCAATATGTGAAAAAGAACAGCGATAAAGTTGTTTTTCAACATGTATGCCAAAATGCATGAATGTTGTGGAAATGAACATTCATTACATTTTTTGCCTTGGTAAGCTGAGATAAAGCGTTTGCTGCCTTTTTAGTGCTGAACGAGGTCAGGAAAGCAGATTGTCACACAACTAATGCATGGTCGTTGTAAAACATACAAAATAAGTTCATGAGCATGTTTAGGCATCAAAATGTGAGAAAGGATAACGAAAACGTTGTTTTTCAACATGTATGTATATGGATAGTTATGTAAAACATACAAAATTAGTTTGTAAGCATTTTTTAGCATCAATATGTGAAAAAGAACAGCGAAAAAGTTGTTTTTCAACATGTATGTATATGATTAAATATGTAAAACATGCAAAATTAGTTTGTAAGCATTTATTAAGCATCAAAATTTAAAAAAGGTGAGATAAAGCTGAGACAAAGCGTTTGCTGCGATCTTAGTGTTGAACGAGGTCAGGAAAGCAGACTGTCAAACAACTAATGCATGGTCATTGTAAAACATACAAAATAAGTTCATGAGCATGTTTAAGCATCAAAATGTGAGAAAGGATAACGAAAACGTTGTTTTTCAACATTTATGTATATGGATAGTTAAGTAAAACATGCAAAATTAGTTTGTAAACATGTATTAAGCATCAAAATGTGAAAAAGGATAACGAAAAAGTTGTTTATTTAACATGTATATATATTAATATTTATGTAAAACATGCAAAATTAGTTTGTAAGCATATATTAAGCATCAAAATGTGAGAAAGGATAACGAAAAAGTTGTTTTTCAACATGTATGTATATGGGTAATTATGTAAAACATGCAAAATTAGTTTGTAAGCACTTATTAAGCATCAAAATTTGAAAAAGGTGAGATAAAGCTGAGACAAAGCGTTTGCTGCGTTCTTAGTGTTGAACGAGGTCAGGAAAGCAGATTGTCAAACAACTAATGCATGGTCATTGTAAAACATACAAAATAAGTTCATGAGCATGTTTAAGCATCAAAATGTGAGAAAGGATAACGAAAAAGTTGTTTTTCAACATGTATGCCAAAATGCATGAATGTTGTGGAAATGAACATTCATTAAATTTTTTGCCTTGGTAAGCTGAGATAAAGCGTTTGCTGCCTTCTTAGTGCTGAACGAGGTCAGGAACGCAGATTGTCACACATCTAATGAATGGTCATTGTACAACATACAAAATAAGTTCATGAGCATGTTTAAGCATCAAAATGTGAGAAAGGATAACGAAAACGTTGTTTTTCAACATGTATGTATATGGATAGTTATGTAAAACATACAAAACTAGTTTGTAAGCATTTTTTAGCATCAATATGTGAAAAAGAACAGCGAAAAAGTTGTTTTTCAACATGTATGTATATGATTAAATATGTAAAACATGCAAAATTAGTTTGTAAGCATTTATTAAGCATCAAAATTTGAAAAAGGTGAGATAAAGCTGAGACAAAGCGTTTGCTGCGTTCTTAGTGTTGAACGAGGTCAGGAAAGCAGATTGTCAAACAACTAATGCATGGTCATTGTAAAACATACAAAATAAGTTCATGAGCATGTTTAAGCATCAAAATGTGAGAAAGGATAACGAAAAAGTTGTTTTTCAACATCTATGCCAAAATGCATGAATGTTGTGGAAATGAACATTCATTAAATTTTTTGCCTTGGTAAGCTGAGATAAAGCGTTTGCTGCCTTCTTAGTGCTGAACGAGGTCAGGAACGCAGATTGTCACACAACTAATGCATGGTCAATGTACAACATACAAAATAAGTTCATGAGCATGTTTAAGCATCAAAATGTGAGAAAGGATAACGAAAACGTTGTTTTTCAACATGTATGTATATGGATAGTTATGTAAAACATACAAAATTAGTTTGTAAGCATTTTTTAGCATCAATATGTGAAAAAGAACAGCGAAAAAGTTGTTTTTCAACATGTATGTATATGATTAAATATGTAAAACATGCAAAATTAGTTTGTAAGCATTTATTAAGCATCAAAATTTAAAAAAGGTGAGATAAAGCTGAGACAAAGCGTTTGCTGCGATCTTAGTGTTGAACGAGGTCAGGAAAGCAGACTGTCAAACAACTAATGCATGGTCATTGTAAAACATACAAAATAAGTTCATGAGCATGTTTAAGCATCAAAATATGAGAAAGGATAACGAAAACGTTGTTTTTCAACATTTATGTATATGGATAGTTAAGTAAAACATGCAAAATTAGTTTGTAAACATGTATTAAGCATCAAAATGTGAAAAAGGATAACGAAAAAGTTGTTTATTTAACATGTATATATATTAATATTTATGTAAAACATGCAAAATTAGTTTGTAAGCATATATTAAGCATTAAAATGTGAGAAAGGATAACGAAAAAGTTGTTTTTCAACATGTATGTATATGGGTAATTATGTAAAACATGCAAAATTAGTTTGTAAGCACTTATTAAGCATCAAAATTTGAAAAAGGTGAGATAAAGCTGAGACAAAGCGTTTGCTGCGTTCTTAGTGTTGAACGAGGTCAGGAAAGCAGATTGTCAAACAACTAATGCATGGTCATTGTAAAACATACAAAATAAGTTCATGAGCATGTTTAAGCATCAAAATGTGAGAAAGGATAACGAAAAAGTTGTTTTTCAACATGTATGCCAAAATGCATGAATGTTGTGGAAATGAACATTCATTAAATTTTTTGCCTTGGTAAGCTGAGATAAAGCGTTTGCTGCCTTCTTAGTGCTGAACGAGGTCAGGAACGCAGATTGTCACACAACTAATGCATGGTCATTGTAAAACATACAAAATAAGTTCATGAGCATGTTTAAGCATCAAAATGTGAGAAAGGATAACGAAAACGTTGTTTTTCAACATTTATGTATATGGATAGTTAAGTAAAACATGCAAAATTAGTTTGTAAACATGTATTAAGCATCAAAATGTGAAAAAGGATAACGAAAAAGTTGTTTATTTAACATGTATATATATTAATATTTATGTAAAACATGCAAAATTAGTTTGTAAGCATATATTAAGCATCAAAATGTGAGAAAGGATAACGAAAAAGTTGTTTTTCAACATGTATGTATATGGGTAATTATGTAAAACATGCAAAATTAGTTTGTAAGCACTTATTAAGCATCAAAATTTGAAAAAGGTGAGATAAAGCTGAGATAAAGCGTTTGCTGCCTTCTTAGTGCTGAACGAGGTCAGGAACGCAGATTGTCACACAACTAATGCATGGTCAATGTACAACATACAAAATAAGTTCATGAGCATGTTTAAGCATCAAAATGTGAGAAAGGATAACGAAAACGTTGTTTTTCAACATGTATGTATATGGATAGTTATGTAAAACATACAAAATTAGTTTGTAAGCATTTTTTAGCATCAATATGTGAAAAAGAACAGCGAAAAAGTTGTTTTTCAACATGTATGTATATGATTAAATATGTAAAACATGCAAAATTAGTTTGTAAGCATTTATTAAGCATCAAAATTTAAAAAAGGTGAGATAAAGCTGAGACAAAGCGTTTGCTGCGATCTTAGTGTTGAACGAGGTCAGGAAAGCAGACTGTCAAACAACTAATGCATGGTCATTGTAAAACATACAAAATAAGTTCATGAGCATGTTTAAGCATCAAAATGTGAGAAAGGATAACGAAAACGTTGTTTTTCAACATTTATGTATATGGATAGTTAAGTAAAACATGCAAAATTAGTTTGTAAACATGTATTAAGCATCAAAATGTGAAAAAGGATAACGAAAAAGTTGTTTATTTAACATGTATATATATTAATATTTATGTAAAACATGCAAAATTAGTTTGTAAGCATATATTAAGCATCAAAATGTGAGAAAGGATAACGAAAAAGTTGTTTTTCAACATGTATGTATATGGGTAATTATGTAAAACATGCAAAATTAGTTTGTAAGCACTTATTAAGCATCAAAATTTGAAAAAGGTGAGATAAAGCTGAGACAAAGCGTTTGCTTTGTTCTTAGTGCTGAACGAGGTCAGGAAAGCATATTGTCACACAACTAATGCATGGTCATTGTAAAACATACAAAAAAAGTTCATAAGCATCTTCAAGCATCAAAATGTGAAAAAGAATAACGAAAACGTTGTTTTTCAACATGTATGTATATGGATAGTTATGTAAAACATAAAAAATTAGTTTGTAAGCATTTTTTAGCATCAATATGTGAAAAAGAACAGCGATAAAGTTGTTTTTCAACATGTATGCCAAAATGCATGAATGTTGTGGAAATGAACATTCATTAAATTTTTTGCCTTGGTAAGCTGAGATAAAGCGTTTGCTGCCTTCTTAGTGCTGAACGAGGTCAGGAACGCAGATTGTCACACAACTAATGCATGGTCATTGTAAAACATACAAAATAAGTTCATGAGCATGTTTAAGCATCAAAATGTGAGAAAGGATAACGAAAACGTTGTTTTTCAACATTTATGTATATGGATAGTTAAGTAAAACATGCAAAATTAGTTTGTAAACATGTATTAAGCATCAAAATGTGAAAAAGGATAACGAAAAAGTTGTTTATTTAACATGTATATATATTAATATTAATGTAAAACATGCAAAATTAGTTTGTAAGCATATATTAAGCATCAAAATGTGAGAAAGGATAACGAAAAAGTTGTTTTTCAACATGTATGTATATGGGTAATTATGTAAAACATGCTAAATTAGTTTGTAAGCACTTATTAAGCATCAAAATTTGAAAAAGGTGAGATAAAGCTGAGACAAAGCGTTTGCTGCGTTTTTAGTGTTGAACGAGGTCAGGAAAGCAGATTGTCAAACAACTAATGCATGGTCATTGTAAAACATACAAAATAAGTTCATGAGCATGTTTAAGCATCAAAATGTGAGAAAGGATAACGAAAAAGTTGTTTTTCAACATGTATGCCAAAATGCATGAATGTTGTGGAAATGAACATTCATTAAATTTTTTGCCTTGGTAAGCTGAGATAAAGCGTTTGCTGCCTTCTTAGTGCTGAACGAGGTCAGGAACGCAGATTGTCACACAACTAATGCATGGTCAATGTACAACATACAAAAAAAGTTCATGAGCATGTTTAAGCAACAAAATGTGAGAAAGGATAACGAAAACGTTGTTTTTCAACATGTATGTATATGGATAGTTATGTAAAACGAAAAACATTAGTTTGTAAGCATTTTTTAGCATCAATATGTGAAAAAGAACAGCGATAAAGTTGTTTTTCAACATGTATGCCAAAATGCATGAATGTTGTGGAAATGAACATTCATTACATTTTTTGCCTTGGTAAGCTGAGATAAAGCGTTTGCTGCCTTCTTAGTGCTGAACGAGGTCAGGAAAGCAGATTGTCACACAACTAATGCATGGTCGTTGTAAAACATACAAAATAAGTTCATGAGCATGTTTAGGCATCAAAATGTGAGAAAGGATAACGAAAACGTTGTTTTTCAACATGTATGTATATGGATAGTTATGTAAAACATACAAAATTAGTTTGTAAGCATTTTTTAGCATCAATATGTGAAAAAGAACAGCGAAAAAGTTGTTTTTCAACATGTATGTATATGATTAAATATGTAAAACATGCAAAATTAGTTTGTAAGCATTTATTAAGCATCAAAATTTAAAAAAGGTGAGATAAAGCTGAGACAAAGCGTTTGCTGCGATCTTAGTGTTGAACGAGGTCAGGAAAGCAGACTGTCAAACAACTAATGCATGGTCATTGTAAAACATACAAAATAAGTTCATGAGCATGTTTAAGCATCAAAATGTGAGAAAGGATAACGAAAACGTTGTTTTTCAACATTTATGTATATGGATAGTTAAGTAAAACATGCAAAATTAGTTTGTAAACATGTATTAAGCATCAAAATGTGAAAAAGGATAACGAAAAAGTTGTTTATTTAACATGTATATATATTAATATTTATGTAAAACATGCAAAATTAGTTTGTAAGCATATATTAAGCATCAAAATGTGAGAAAGGATAACGAAAAAGTTGTTTTTCAACATGTATGTATATGGGTAATTATGTAAAACATGCAAAATTAGTTTGTAAGCACTTATTAAGCATCAAAATTTGAAAAAGGTGAGATAAAGCTGAGACAAAGCGTTTGCTGCGTTCTTAGTGTTGAACGAGGTCAGGAAAGCAGATTGTCAAACAACTAATGCATGGTCATTGTAAAACATACAAAATAAGTTCATGAGCATGTTTAAGCATCAAAATGTGAGAAAGGATAACGAAAAAGTTGTTTTTCAACATGTATGCCAAAATGCATGAATGTTGTGGAAATGAACATTCATTAAATTTTTTGCCTTGGTAAGCTGAGATAAAGCGTTTGCTGCCTTCTTAGTGCTGAACGAGGTCAGGAACGCAGATTGTCACACATCTAATGAATGGTCATTGTACAACATACAAAATAAGTTCATGAGCATGTTTAAGCATCAAAATGTGAGAAAGGATAACGAAAACGTTGTTTTTCAACATGTATGTATATGGATAGTTATGTAAAACATACAAAACTAGTTTGTAAGCATTTTTTAGCATCAATATGTGAAAAAGAACAGCGAAAAAGTTGTTTTTCAACATGTATGTATATGATTAAATATGTAAAACATGCAAAATTAGTTTGTAAGCATTTATTAAGCATCAAAATTTGAAAAAGGTGAGATAAAGCTGAGACAAAGCGTTTGCTGCGTTCTTAGTGTTGAACGAGGTCAGGAAAGCAGATTGTCAAACAACTAATGCATGGTCATTGTAAAACATACAAAATAAGTTCATGAGCATGTTTAAGCATCAAAATGTGAGAAAGGATAACGAAAAAGTTGTTTTTCAACATCTATGCCAAAATGCATGAATGTTGTGGAAATGAACATTCATTAAATTTTTTGCCTTGGTAAGCTGAGATAAAGCGTTTGCTGCCTTCTTAGTGCTGAACGAGGTCAGGAACGCAGATTGTCACACAACTAATGCATGGTCAATGTACAACATACAAAATAAGTTCATGAGCATGTTTAGGCATCAAAATGTGAGAAAGGATAACGAAAACGTTGTTTTTCAACATGTATGTATATGGATAGTTATGTAAAACATACAAAATTAGTTTGTAAGCATTTTTTAGCATCAATATGTGAAAAAGAACAGCGAAAAAGTTGTTTTTCAACATGTATGTATATGATTAAATATGTAAAACATGCAAAATTAGTTTGTAAGCATTTATTAAGCATCAAAATTTAAAAAAGGTGAGATAAAGCTGAGACAAAGCGTTTGCTGCGATCTTAGTGTTGAACGAGGTCAGGAAAGCAGACTGTCAAACAACTAATGCATGGTCATTGTAAAACATACAAAATAAGTTCATGAGCATGTTTAAGCATCAAAATATGAGAAAGGATAACGAAAACGTTGTTTTTCAACATTTATGTATATGGATAGTTAAGTAAAACATGCAAAATTAGTTTGTAAACATGTATTAAGCATCAAAATGTGAAAAAGGATAACGAAAAAGTTGTTTATTTAACATGTATATATATTAATATTTATGTAAAACATGCAAAATTAGTTTGTAAGCATATATTAAGCATTAAAATGTGAGAAAGGATAACGAAAAAGTTGTTTTTCAACATGTATGTATATGGGTAATTATGTAAAACATGCAAAATTAGTTTGTAAGCACTTATTAAGCATCAAAATTTGAAAAAGGTGAGATAAAGCTGAGACAAAGCGTTTGCTGCGTTCTTAGTGTTGAACGAGGTCAGGAAAGCAGATTGTCAAACAACTAATGCATGGTCATTGTAAAACATACAAAATAAGTTCATGAGCATGTTTAAGCATCAAAATGTGAGAAAGGATAACGAAAAAGTTGTTTTTCAACATGTATGCCAAAATGCATGAATGTTGTGGAAATGAACATTCATTAAATTTTTTGCCTTGGTAAGCTGAGATAAAGCGTTTGCTGCCTTCTTAGTGCTGAACGAGGTCAGGAACGCAGATTGTCACACAACTAATGCATGGTCATTGTAAAACATACAAAATAAGTTCATGAGCATGTTTAAGCATCAAAATGTGAGAAAGGATAACGAAAACGTTGTTTTTCAACATTTATGTATATGGATAGTTAAGTAAAACATGCAAAATTAGTTTGTAAACATGTATTAAGCATCAAAATGTGAAAAAGGATAACGAAAAAGTTGTTTATTTAACATGTATATATATTAATATTTATGTAAAACATGCAAAATTAGTTTGTAAGCATATATTAAGCATCAAAATGTGAGAAAGGATAACGAAAAAGTTGTTTTTCAACATGTATGTATATGGGTAATTATGTAAAACATGCAAAATTAGTTTGTAAGCACTTATTAAGCATCAAAATTTGAAAAAGGTGAGATAAAGCTGAGACAAAGCGTTTGCTGCGTTTTTAGTGTTGAACGAGGTCAGGAAAGCAGATTGTCAAACAACTAATGCATGGTCATTGTAAAACATACAAAATAAGTTCATGAGCATGTTTAAGCATCAAAATGTGAGAAAGGATAACGAAAAAGTTGTTTTTCAACATGTATGCCAAAATGCATGAATGTTGTGGAAATGAACATTCATTAAATTTTTTGCCTTGGTAAGCTGAGATAAAGCGTTTGCTGCCTTCTTAGTGCTGAACGAGGTCAGGAACGCAGATTGTCACACAACTAATGCATGGTCAATGTACAACATACAAAATAAGTTCATGAGCATGTTTAAGCATCAAAATGTGAGAAAGGATAACGAAAACGTTGTTTTTCAACATGTATGTATATGGATAGTTATGTAAAACATACAAAATTAGTTTGTAAGCATTTTTTAGCATCAATATGTGAAAAAGAACAGCGAAAAAGTTGTTTTTCAACATGTATGTATATGATTAAATATGTAAAACATGCAAAATTAGTTTGTAAGCATTTATTAAGCATCAAAATTTAAAAAAGGTGAGATAAAGCTGAGACAAAGCGTTTGCTGCGATCTTAGTGTTGAACGAGGTCAGGAAAGCAGACTGTCAAACAACTAATGCATGGTCATTGTAAAACATACAAAATAAGTTCATGAGCATGTTTAAGCATCAAAATGTGAGAAAGGATAACGAAAACGTTGTTTTTCAACATTTATGTATATGGATAGTTAAGTAAAACATGCAAAATTAGTTTGTAAACATGTATTAAGCATCAAAATGTGAAAAAGGATAACGAAAAAGTTGTTTATTTAACATGTATATATATTAATATTTATGTAAAACATGCAAAATTAGTTTGTAAGCATATATTAAGCATCAAAATGTGAGAAAGGATAACGAAAAAGTTGTTTTTCAACATGTATGTATATGGGTAATTATGTAAAACATGCAAAATTAGTTTGTAAGCACTTATTAAGCATCAAAATTTGAAAAAGGTGAGATAAAGCTGAGACAAAGCGTTTGCTTTGTTCTTAGTGCTGAACGAGGTCAGGAAAGCATATTGTCACACAACTAATGCATGGTCATTGTAAAACATACAAAAAAAGTTCATAAGCATCTTCAAGCATCAAAATGTGAAAAAGAATAACGAAAACGTTGTTTTTCAACATGTATGTATATGGATAGTTATGTAAAACATACAAAATTAGTTTGTAAGCATTTTTTAGCATCAATATGTGAAAAAGAACAGCGATAAAGTTGTTTTTCAACATGTATGCCAAAATGCATGAATGTTGTGGAAATGAACATTCATTACATTTTTTGCCTTGGTAAGCTGAGATAAAGCGTTTGCTGCGTTCTTAGTGCTGAACGAGGTCAGGAAAGCAGATTGTCACACAACTAATGCATGGTAATTGTAAAACATACAAAATAAGTTCATGAGCATGTTTAAGCATCAAAATGTGAGAAAGGATAACGAAAACGTTGTTTTTCAACATGTATGTATATGGATAGTTATGTAAAACATACAAAATTAGTTTGTAAGCATTTTTTAGCATCAATATGTGAAAAAGAACAGCGAAAAAGTTGTTTTTCAACATGTATGTATATGATTAAATATGTAAAACATGCAAAATTAGTTTGTAAGCATTTATTAAGCATCAAAATTTAAAAAAGGTGAGATAAAGCTGAGACAAAGCGTTTGCTGCGATCTTAGTGTTGAACGAGGTCAGGAAAGCAGACTGTCAAACAACTAATGCATGGTCATTGTAAAACATACAAAATAAGTTCATGAGCATGTTTAAGCATCAAAATGTGAGAAAGGATAACGAAAACGTTGTTTTTCAACATTTATGTATATGGATAGTTAAGTAAAACATGCAAAATTAGTTTGTAAACATGTATTAAGCATCAAAATGTGAAAAAGGATAACGAAAAAGTTGTTTATTTAACATGTATATATATTAATATTTATGTAAAACATGCAAAATTAGTTTGTAAGCATATATTAAGCATCAAAATGTGAGAAAGGATAACGAAAAAGTTGTTTTTCAACATGTATGTATATGGGTAATTATGTAAAACATGCAAAATTAGTTTGTAAGCACTTATTAAGCATCAAAATTTGAAAAAGGTGAGATAAAGCTGAGACAAAGCGTTTGCTGCGTTCTTAGTGTTGAACGAGGTCAGGAAAGCAGATTGTCAAACAACTAATGCATGGTCATTGTAAAACATACAAAATAAGTTCATGAGCATGTTTAAGCATCAAAATGTGAGAAAGGATAACGAAAAAGTTGTTTTTCAACATGTATGCCAAAATGCATGAATGTTGTGGAAATGAACATTCATTAAATTTTTTGCCTTGGTAAGCTGAGATAAAGCGTTTGCTGCCTTCTTAGTGCTGAACGAGGTCAGGAACGCAGATTGTCACACATCTAATGAATGGTCATTGTACAACATACAAAATAAGTTCATGAGCATGTTTAAGCATCAAAATGTGAGAAAGGATAACGAAAACGTTGTTTTTCAACATGTATGTATATGGATAGTTATGTAAAACATACAAAACTAGTTTGTAAGCATTTTTTAGCATCAATATGTGAAAAAGAACAGCGAAAAAGTTGTTTTTCAACATGTATGTATATGATTAAATATGTAAAACATGCAAAATTAGTTTGTAAGCATTTATTAAGCATCAAAATTTGAAAAAGGTGAGATAAAGCTGAGACAAAGCGTTTGCTGCGTTCTTAGTGTTGAACGAGGTCAGGAAAGCAGATTGTCAAACAACTAATGCATGGTCATTGTAAAACATACAAAATAAGTTCATGAGCATGTTTAAGCATCAAAATGTGAGAAAGGATAACGAAAAAGTTGTTTTTCAACATCTATGCCAAAATGCATGAATGTTGTGGAAATGAACATTCATTAAATTTTTTGCCTTGGTAAGCTGAGATAAAGCGTTTGCTGCCTTCTTAGTGCTGAACGAGGTCAGGAACGCAGATTGTCACACAACTAATGCATGGTCAATGTACAACATACAAAATAAGTTCATGAGCATGTTTAAGCATCAAAATGTGAGAAAGGATAACGAAAACGTTGTTTTTCAACATGTATGTATATGGATAGTTATGTAAAACATACAAAATTAGTTTGTAAGCATTTTTTAGCATCAATATGTGAAAAAGAACAGCGAAAAAGTTGTTTTTCAACATGTATGTATATGATTAAATATGTAAAACATGCAAAATTAGTTTGTAAGCATTTATTAAGCATCAAAATTTAAAAAAGGTGAGATAAAGCTGAGACAAAGCGTTTGCTGCGATCTTAGTGTTGAACGAGGTCAGGAAAGCAGACTGTCAAACAACTAATGCATGGTCATTGTAAAACATACAAAATAAGTTCATGAGCATGTTTAAGCATCAAAATATGAGAAAGGATAACGAAAACGTTGTTTTTCAACATTTATGTATATGGATAGTTAAGTAAAACATGCAAAATTAGTTTGTAAACATGTATTAAGCATCAAAATGTGAAAAAGGATAACGAAAAAGTTGTTTATTTAACATGTATATATATTAATATTTATGTAAAACATGCAAAATTAGTTTGTAAGCATATATTAAGCATTAAAATGTGAGAAAGGATAACGAAAAAGTTGTTTTTCAACATGTATGTATATGGGTAATTATGTAAAACATGCAAAATTAGTTTGTAAGCACTTATTAAGCATCAAAATTTGAAAAAGGTGAGATAAAGCTGAGACAAAGCGTTTGCTGCGTTCTTAGTGTTGAACGAGGTCAGGAAAGCAGATTGTCAAACAACTAATGCATGGTCATTGTAAAACATACAAAATAAGTTCATGAGCATGTTTAAGCATCAAAATGTGAGAAAGGATAACGAAAAAGTTGTTTTTCAACATGTATGCCAAAATGCATGAATGTTGTGGAAATGAACATTCATTAAATTTTTTGCCTTGGTAAGCTGAGATAAAGCGTTTGCTGCCTTCTTAGTGCTGAACGAGGTCAGGAACGCAGATTGTCACACAACTAATGCATGGTCATTGTAAAACATACAAAATAAGTTCATGAGCATGTTTAAGCATCAAAATGTGAGAAAGGATAACGAAAACGTTGTTTTTCAACATTTATGTATATGGATAGTTAAGTAAAACATGCAAAATTAGTTTGTAAACATGTATTAAGCATCAAAATGTGAAAAAGGATAACGAAAAAGTTGTTTATTTAACATGTATATATATTAATATTTATGTAAAACATGCAAAATTAGTTTGTAAGCATATATTAAGCATCAAAATGTGAGAAAGGATAACGAAAAAGTTGTTTTTCAACATGTATGTATATGGGTAATTATGTAAAACATGCAAAATTAGTTTGTAAGCACTTATTAAGCATCAAAATTTGAAAAAGGTGAGATAAAGCTGAGACAAAGCGTTTGCTGCGTTTTTAGTGTTGAACGAGGTCAGGAAAGCAGATTGTCAAACAACTAATGCATGGTCATTGTAAAACATACAAAATAAGTTCATGAGCATGTTTAAGCATCAAAATGTGAGAAAGGATAACGAAAAAGTTGTTTTTCAACATGTATGCCAAAATGCATGAATGTTGTGGAAATGAACATTCATTAAATTTTTTGCCTTGGTAAGCTGAGATAAAGCGTTTGCTGCCTTCTTAGTGCTGAACGAGGTCAGGAACGCAGATTGTCACACAACTAATGCATGGTCAATGTACAACATACAAAATAAGTTCATGAGCATGTTTAAGCATCAAAATGTGAGAAAGGATAACGAAAACGTTGTTTTTCAACATGTATGTATATGGATAGTTATGTAAAACATACAAAATTAGTTTGTAAGCATTTTTTAGCATCAATATGTGAAAAAGAACAGCGAAAAAGTTGTTTTTCAACATGTATGTATATGATTAAATATGTAAAACATGCAAAATTAGTTTGTAAGCATTTATTAAGCATCAAAATTTAAAAAAGGTGAGATAAAGCTGAGACAAAGCGTTTGCTGCGATCTTAGTGTTGAACGAGGTCAGGAAAGCAGACTGTCAAACAACTAATGCATGGTCATTGTAAAACATACAAAATAAGTTCATGAGCATGTTTAAGCATCAAAATGTGAGAAAGGATAACGAAAACGTTGTTTTTCAACATTTATGTATATGGATAGTTAAGTAAAACATGCAAAATTAGTTTGTAAACATGTATTAAGCATCAAAATGTGAAAAAGGATAACGAAAAAGTTGTTTATTTAACATGTATATATATTAATATTTATGTAAAACATGCAAAATTAGTTTGTAAGCATATATTAAGCATCAAAATGTGAGAAAGGATAACGAAAAAGTTGTTTTTCAACATGTATGTATATGGGTAATTATGTAAAACATGCAAAATTAGTTTGTAAGCACTTATTAAGCATCAAAATTTGAAAAAGGTGAGATAAAGCTGAGACAAAGCGTTTGCTTTGTTCTTAGTGCTGAACGAGGTCAGGAAAGCATATTGTCACACAACTAATGCATGGTCATTGTAAAACATACAAAAAAAGTTCATAAGCATCTTCAAGCATCAAAATGTGAAAAAGAATAACGAAAACGTTGTTTTTCAACATGTATGTATATGGATAGTTATGTAAAACATACAAAATTAGTTTGTAAGCATTTTTTAGCATCAATATGTGAAAAAGAACAGCGATAAAGTTGTTTTTCAACATGTATGCCAAAATGCATGAATGTTGTGGAAATGAACATTCATTACATTTTTTGCCTTGGTAAGCTGAGATAAAGCGTTTGCTGCGTTCTTAGTGCTGAACGAGGTCAGGAAAGCAGATTGTCACACAACTAATGCATGGTCATTGTAAAACATACAAAATAAGTTCATGAGCATGTTTAAGCATCAAAATGTGAGAAAGGATAACGAAAACGTTGTTTTTCAACATGTATGTATATGGATAGTTATGTAAAACATACAAAATTAGTTTGTAAGCATTTTTTAGCATCAATATGTGAAAAAGAACAGCGAAAAAGTTGTTTTTCAACATGTATGTATATGATTAAATATGTAAAACATGCAAAATTAGTTTGTAAGCATTTATTAAGCATCAAAATTTAAAAAAGGTGAGATAAAGCTGAGACAAAGCGTTTGCTGCGATCTTAGTGTTGAACGAGGTCAGGAAAGCAGACTGTCAAACAACTAATGCATGGTCATTGTAAAACATACAAAATAAGTTCATGAGCATGTTTAAGCATCAAAATGTGAGAAAGGATAACGAAAACGTTGTTTTTCAACATTTATGTATATGGATAGTTAAGTAAAACATGCAAAATTAGTTTGTAAACATGTATTAAGCATCAAAATGTGAAAAAGGATAACGAAAAAGTTGTTTATTTAACATGTATATATATTAATATTTATGTAAAACATGCAAAATTAGTTTGTAAGCATATATTAAGCATCAAAATGTGAGAAAGGATAACGAAAAAGTTGTTTTTCAACATGTATGTATATGGGTAATTATGTAAAACATGCAAAATTAGTTTGTAAGCACTTATTAAGCATCAAAATTTGAAAAAGGTGAGATAAAGCTGAGACAAAGCGTTTGCTGCGTTCTTAGTGTTGAACGAGGTCAGGAAAGCAGATTGTCAAACAACTAATGCATGGTCATTGTAAAACATACAAAATAAGTTCATGAGCATGTTTAAGCATCAAAATGTGAGAAAGGATAACGAAAAAGTTGTTTTTCAACATGTATGCCAAAATGCATGAATGTTGTGGAAATGAACATTCATTAAATTTTTTGCCTTGGTAAGCTGAGATAAAGCGTTTGCTGCCTTCTTAGTGCTGAACGAGGTCAGGAACGCAGATTGTCACACATCTAATGAATGGTCATTGTACAACATACAAAATACGTTCATGAGCATGTTTAAGCATCAAAATGTGAGAAAGGATAACGAAAACGTTGTTTTTCAACATGTATGTATATGGATAGTTATGTAAAACATACAAAACTAGTTTGTAAGCATTTTTTAGCATCAATATGTGAAAAAGAACAGCGAAAAAGTTGTTTTTCAACATGTATGTATATGATTAAATATGTAAAACATGCAAAATTAGTTTGTAAGCATTTATTAAGCATCAAAATTTGAAAAAGGTGAGATAAAGCTGAGACAAAGCGTTTGCTGCGTTCTTAGTGTTGAACGAGGTCAGGAAAGCAGATTGTCAAACAACTAATGCATGGTCATTGTAAAACATACAAAATAAGTTCATGAGCATGTTTAAGCATCAAAATGTGAGAAAGGATAACGAAAAAGTTGTTTTTCAACATCTATGCCAAAATGCATGAATGTTGTGGAAATGAACATTCATTAAATTTTTTGCCTTGGTAAGCTGAGATAAAGCGTTTGCTGCCTTCTTAGTGCTGAACGAGGTCAGGAACGCAGATTGTCACACAACTAATGCATGGTCAATGTACAACATACAAAATAAGTTCATGAGCATGTTTAAGCATCAAAATGTGAGAAAGGATAACGAAAACGTTGTTTTTCAACATGTATGTATATGGATAGTTATGTAAAACATACAAAATTAGTTTGTAAGCATTTTTTAGCATCAATATGTGAAAAAGAACAGCGAAAAAGTTGTTCTTCAACATGTATGTATATGATTAAATATGTAAAACATGCAAAATTAGTTTGTAAGCATTTATTAAGCATCAAAATTTAAAAAAGGTGAGATAAAGCTGAGACAAAGCGTTTGCTGCGATCTTAGTGTTGAACGAGGTCAGGAAAGCAGACTGTCAAACAACTAATGCATGGTCATTGTAAAACATACAAAATAAGTTCATGAGCATGTTTAAGCATCAAAATGTGAGAAAGGATAACGAAAACGTTGTTTTTCAACATTTATGTATATGGATAGTTAAGTAAAACATGCAAAATTAGTTTGTAAACATGTATTAAGCATCAAAATGTGAAAAAGGATAACGAAAAAGTTGTTTATTTAACATGTATATATATTAATATTTATGTAAAACATGCAAAATTAGTTTGTAAGCATATATTAAGCATCAAAATGTGAGAAAGGATAACGAAAAAGTTGTTTTTCAACATGTATGTATATGGGTAATTATGTAAAACATGCAAAATTAGTTTGTAAGCACTTATTAAGCATCAAAATTTGAAAAAGGTGAGATAAAGCTGAGACAAAGCGTTTGCTTTGTTCTTAGTGCTAAACGAGGTCAGGAAAGCATATTGTCACACAACTAATGCATGGTCATTGTAAAACATACAAAATAAGTTCATGAGCATGTTTAAGCATCAAAATGTGAGAAAGGATAACGAAAACGTTGTTTTTCAACATTTATGTATATGGATAGTTAAGTAAAACATGCAAAATTAGTTTGTAAACATGTATTAAGCATCAAAATGTGAAAAAGGATAACGAAAAAGTTGTTTATTTAACATGTATATATATTAATATTTATGTAAAACATGCAAAATTAGTTTGTAAGCATATATTAAGCATCAAAATGTGAGAAAGGATAACGAAAAAGTTGTTTTTCAACATGTATGCCAAAATGCATGAATGTTGTGGAAATGAACATTCATTAAATTTTTTGCCTTGGTAAGCTGAGATAAAGCGTTTGCTGCCTTCTTAGTGCTGAACGAGGTCAGGAACGCAGATTGTCACACATCTAATGAATGGTCATTGTACAACATACAAAATAAGTTCATGAGCATGTTTAAGCATCAAAATGTGAGAAAGGATAACGAAAACGTTGTTTTTCAACATGTATGTATATGGATAGTTATGTAAAACATACAAAACTAGTTTGTAAGCATTTTTTAGCATCAATATGTGAAAAAGAACAGCGAAAAAGTTGTTTTTCAACATGTATGTATATGATTAAATATGTAAAACATGCAAAATTAGTTTGTAAGCATTTATTAAGCATCAAAATTTGAAAAAGGTGAGATAAAGCTGAGACAAAGCGTTTGCTGCGTTCTTAGTGTTGAACGAGGTCAGGAAAGCAGATTGTCAAACAACTAATGCATGGTCATTGTAAAACATACAAAATAAGTTCATGAGCATGTTTAAGCATCAAAATGTGAGAAAGGATAACGAAAAAGTTGTTTTTCAACATCTATGCCAAAATGCATGAATGTTGTGGAAATGAACATTCATTAAATTTTTTGCCTTGGTAAGCTGAGATAAAGCGTTTGCTGCCTTCTTAGTGCTGAACGAGGTCAGGAACGCAGATTGTCACACAACTAATGCATGGTCAATGTACAACATACAAAATAAGTTCATGAGCATGTTTAAGCATCAAAATGTGAGAAAGGATAACGAAAACGTTGTTTTTCAACATGTATGTATATGGATAGTTATGTAAAACATACAAAATTAGTTTGTAAGCATTTTTTAGCATCAATATGTGAAAAAGAACAGCGAAAAAGTTGTTTTTCAACATGTATGTATATGATTAAATATGTAAAACATGCAAAATTAGTTTGTAAGCATTTATTAAGCATCAAAATTTAAAAAAGGTGAGATAAAGCTGAGACAAAGCGTTTGCTGCGATCTTAGTGTTGAACGAGGTCAGGAAAGCAGACTGTCAAACAACTAATGCATGGTCATTGTAAAACATACAAAATAAGTTCATGAGCATGTTTAAGCATCAAAATGTGAGAAAGGATAACGAAAACGTTGTTTTTCAACATTTATGTATATGGATAGTTAAGTAAAACATGCAAAATTAGTTTGTAAACATGTATTAAGCATCAAAATGTGAAAAAGGATAACGAAAAAGTTGTTTATTTAACATGTATATATATTAATATTTATGTAAAACATGCAAAATTAGTTTGTAAGCATATATTAAGCATCAAAATGTGAGAAAGGATAACGAAAAAGTTGTTTTTCAACATGTATGTATATGGGTAATTATGTAAAACATGCAAAATTAGTTTGTAAGCACTTATTAAGCATCAAAATTTGAAAAAGGTGAGATAAAGCTGAGACAAAGCGTTTGCTGCGTTCTTAGTGTTGAACGAGGTCAGGAAAGCAGATTGTCAAACAACTAATGCATGGTCATTGTAAAACATACAAAATAAGTTCATGAGCATGTTTAAGCATCAAAATGTGAGAAAGGATAACGAAAAAGTTGTTTTTCAACATGTATGCCAAAATGCATGAATGTTGTGGAAATGAACATTCATTAAATTTTTTGCCTTGGTAAGCTGAGATAAAGCGTTCGCTGCCTACTTAGTGCTGAACGAGGTCAGGAACGCAGATTGTCACACAACTAATGCATGGTCATTGTAAAACATACAAAATAAGTTCATGAGCATGTTTAAGCATCAAAATGTGAGAAAGAATAACGAAAACGTTGTTTTTCAACATTTATGTATATGGATAGTTAAGTAAAACATGCAAAATTAGTTTGTAAACATGTATTAAGCATCAAAATGTGAAAAAGGATAACGAAAAAGTTGTTTATTTAACATGTATATATATTAATATTTATGTAAAACATGCAAAATTAGTTTGTAAGCATATATTAAGCATCAAAATGTGAGAAAGGATAACGAAAAAGTTGTTTTTCAACATGTATGTATATGGGTAATTATGTAAAACATGCAAAATTAGTTTGTAAGCACTTATTAAGCATCAAAATTTGAAAAAGGTGAGATAAAGCTGAGACAAAGCGTTTGCTGCGTTTTTAGTGTTGAACGAGGTCAGGAAAGCAGATTGTCAAACAACTAATGCATGGTCATTGTAAAACATACAAAATAAGTTCATGAGCATGTTTAAGCATCAAAATGTGAGAAAGGATAACGAAAAAGTTGTTTTTCAACATGTATGCCAAAATGCATGAATGTTGTGGAAATGAACATTCATTAAATTTTTTGCCTTGGTAAGCTGAGATAAAGCGTTTGCTGCCTTCTTAGTGCTGAACGAGGTCAGGAACGCAGATTGTCACACAACTAATGCATGGTCAATGTACAACATACAAAATAAGTTCATGAGCATGTTTAAGCATCAAAATGTGAGAAAGGATAACGAAAACGTTGTTTTTCAACATGTATGTATATGGATAGTTATGTAAAACATACAAAATTAGTTTGTAAGCATTTTTTAGCATCAATATGTGAAAAAGAACAGCGAAAAAGTTGTTTTTCAACATGTATGTATATGATTAAATATGTAAAACATGCAAAATTAGTTTGTAACCATTTATTAAGCATCAAAATTTAAAAAAGGTGAGATAAAGCTGAGACAAAGCGTTTGCTGCGATCTTAGTGTTGAACGAGGTCAGGAAAGCAGACTGTCAAACAACTAATGCATGGTCATTGTAAAACATACAAAATAAGTTCATGAGCATGTTTAAGCATCAAAATGTGAGAAAGGATAACGAAAACGTTGTTTTTCAACATTTATGTATATGGATAGTTAAGTAAAACATGCAAAATTAGTTTGTAAACATGTATTAAGCATCAAAATGTGAAAAAGGATAACGAAAAAGTTGTTTATTTAACATGTATATATATTAATATTTATGTAAAACATGCAAAATTAGTTTGTAAGCATATATTAAGCATCAAAATGTGAGAAAGGATAACGAAAAAGTTGTTTTTCAACATGTATGCCAAAATGCATGAATGTTGTGGAAATGAACATTCATTAAATTTTTTGCCTTGGTAAGCTGAGATAAAGCGTTTGCTGCGTTCTTAGTGCTGAACGAGGTCAGGAAAGCAGATTGTCACACAACTAATGCATGGTCAATGTACAACATACAAAATAAGTTCATGAGCATGTTTAAGCATCAAAATGTGAGAAAGGATAACGAAAACGTTGTTTTTCAACATGTATGTATATGGGTAATTATGTAAAACATGCAAAATTAGTTTGTAAGCACTTATTAAGCATAAAAATTTGAAAAAGGTGAGATAAACCTGAGACAAAGCGTTTGCTGCGTTCTTAGTGCTGAACGAGGTCAGGAAAGCAGATTGTCAGACAAATAATGCATGGTCAATGTACAACATACAAAATAAGTTCATGAGCATGTTTAAGCATCAAAATGTGAGAAAGGATAACGAAAACGTTGTTTTTCAACATTTATGTATATGGATAGTCATGTAAAACATACAAAATTAGTTTGTAAGCATTTTTTAGCATCAATATGTGAAAACGACGGCGAAAAAGTTGTTTTTCAACATGTATGTATATGGGTATTTATGTAAAACATGCAAAATTAGTTTGAAAGCACTTATTAGGCATCAAAATTTGAAAAAGGTGAGATAAAGCTGAGACAAAGCGTTTGCTGCGATCTTAGTGCTGAACGAGGTCAGGAAAGCAGATTGCCACGCACCTAATGCATGGTCATTGTAAAACATACAAAATAAGTTCATGATCCTGTTTAAGCATCAAAATGTGAGGAAGGATAACGCAAAAGTTGTTTTTCAACATGTAGGTATATGGATAGTCATGTAAAACATACAAAATTAGTTTGTAAGTATTTTTTAGTATCAATATGTGAAAAAGAACAGCGAAAAAGTTGTTTTCAACATGAATGTATATGGGTAATTATGTAAAACATGCAAAATTAGTTTGTAAGCACTTATTAAGCATCAAAATTTGAAAAAGGTGAGATGAACCTGAGACAAAGCGTTTGCTGCCTTCTTAGTGCTGAACGAGGTCAGGAACGCAGATTGTCACACAACTAATGCATGGTCAATGTACAACATACAAAATAAGTTCATGAGCATGTTTAAGCATCAAAATGTGAGAAAGGATAACGAAAACGTTGTTTTTCAACATGTATGTATATGGATAGTTATGTAAAACATACAAAATTAGTTTGTAAGCATTTTTTAGCATCAATATGTGAAAAAGAACAGCGAAAAAGTTGTTTTTCAACATGTATGTATATAATTAAATATGTAAAACATGGAAAATTAGTTTGTAACCATTTATTAAGCATCAAAATTTAAAAAAGGTGAGATAAAGCTGAGACAAAGCGTTTGCTGCGATCTTAGTGTTGAACGAGGTCAGGAAAGCAGACTGTCAAACAACTAATGCATGGTCATTGTAAAACATACAAAATAAGTTCATGAGCATGTTTAAGCATCAAAATGTGAGAAAGGATAACGAAAACGTTGTTTTTCAACATTTATGTATATGGATAGTTAAGTAAAACATGCAAAATTAGTTTGTAAACATGTATTAAGCATCAAAATGTGAAAAAGGATAACGAAAAAGTTGTTTATTTAACATGTATATATATTAATATTTATGTAAAACATGCAAAATTAGTTTGTAAGCATATATTAAGCATCAAAATGTGAGAAAGGATAACGAAAAAGTTGTTTTTCAACATGTATGTATATGGGTAATTATGTAAAACATGCAAAATTAGTTTGTAAGCACTTATTCAGCATCAAAATTTGAAAAAGGTGAGATAAAGCTGAGACAAAGCGTTTGCTTTGTTCTTAGTGCTGAACGAGGTCAGGAAAGCATATTGTCACACAACTAATGCATGGTCATTGTAAAACATACAAAAAAAGTTCATAAGCATCTTCAAGCATCAAAATGTGAAAAAGAATAACGAAAAAGTTGTTTTTCAACATGTATGTATATGGATAGTTATGTAAAACATAAAAAATTAGTTTGTAAGCATTTTTTAGCATCAATATGTGAAAAAGAACAGCGATAAAGTTGTTTTTCAACATGTATGCCAAAATGCATGAATGTTGTGGAAATGAACATTCATTACATTTTTTGCCTTGGTAAGCTGAGATAAAGCGTTTGCTGCGTTCTTAGTGCTGAACGAGGTTAGGAAAGCGTTTGTCACACAACTAATGCATGGTCATTGTAAAACATACAAAATAAGTTCATGAGCATGTTTAAGCATCAAATTCTGAAAAAGGATAACGAAAAAGTTGTTTTTTTAACATGTATGTATATGGATAGTTATGTAAAACATACAAAATTAGTTTGTAAGCGTTTTTTAGCATCAATATGTGAAAAAGAACAGTGATAAAGTTGTTTTTCAACATGTATGCCAAAACGCATAAAAGTTGTGGAAATAAACATTCATTACATTTTTTGCCTTGGTAAGCTGAGATAAAGCGTTTGCTGCGTTCTTAGTGCTGAACGAGGTCAGGAAAGCAGATTGTCACACAACTAATGCATGGTCAATGTAAAACATACAAAATAAGTTCATGAGCATGTTTAAGCATCAAAATGTGAGAAAGGATAACGAAAAAGTTGTTTTTCAACATGTATGCCAAAATGCATGAATGTTGTGGAAATGAACATTCATTAAATTTTTTGCCTTGGTAAGCTGAGATAAAGCGTTTGCTGCGTTCTTAGTGCTGAACGAGGTCAGGAAAGCAGATTGTCACACAACTAATGCATGGTCAATGTACAACATACAAAATAAGTTCATGAGCATGTTTAAGCATCAAAATGTGAGAAAGGATAACGAAAACGTTGTTTTTCAACATGTATGTATATGGGTAATTATGTAAAACATGCAAAATTAGTTTGTAAGCACTTATTAAGCATAAAAATTTGAAAAAGGTGAGATAAACCTGAGACAAAGCGTTTGCTGCGTTCTTAGTGCTGAACGAGGTCAGGAAAGCAGATTGTCAGACAAATAATGCATGGTCAATGTACAACATACAAAATAAGTTCATGAGCATGTTTAAGCATCAAAATGTGAGAAAGGATAACGAAAACGTTGTTTTTCAACATTTATGTATATGGATAGTCATGTAAAACATACAAAATTAGTTTGTAAGCATTTTTTAGCATCAATATGTGAAAACTACAGCGAAAAAGTTGTTTTTCAACATGTATGTATATGAATAATTATGTAAAACATGCAAAATTAGTTTGTAAGCATTTATTAAGCATCAGAATTTGAAAAAGGTGGGATAAAGCTGAGACAAAGCGTTTGCTGCGTTCTTAGTGCTGAACGAGGTCAGGAAAGCAGATTGTCACACAACTAATGCATGGTCATTGTAAAACATACAAAATAAGTTCATGACCATGTTTAAGCATCAAAATGTGAGAAAGGATAACGAAAACGTTGTTTTTCAACATGTATGTATATGGATAGTTATGTAAAACATACAAAATTAGTTTGTAAGCACTTTTTAGCATCAATATGTGAAAAAGAACAGCGAAAAAGTTGTTTTTCAACATATATGTATATGGGTAATTATGTAAAACATGCAAAATTAGTTTGTAAGCATTTATTAAGCATCAAAATTTGAAAAGGTGAGATAAAGCTGAGACAAAGCGTTTGCTGCGTTCTTAGTGCTGAACGAGGTCAGGAAAGCAGATTGTCACTCAACTAATGCATGGTCATTGTAAAACATACAAAATAAGTTCATGACCATGTTTAGGCATCAAAATGTGAAAAAGGTGAGTTAAAGCTTAGACAAAGCGTTTGCTGCGTTCTTAGTGCTGAACGAGGTCAGGAAAGCAGATTGTCACACAACTAATGCATGGTCATTGTAAAACATACAAAATAAGTTCATGATCCTGTTTAAGCATCAAAATGTGAGAAAGGATAACGAAAACGTTGTTTTTCAACATGTATGTATATGGATAGTTATGTAAAACATACAAAATAAGTTTGTAAGCATTTTTTAGCATCAATATGTGAAAAAGAACAGCGAAAAAGTTGTTTTTCAACATGTATGTATATGATTAAATATGTAAAACATGGAAAATTAGTTTGTAAGCATTTATTAAGCATCAAAATTTAAAAAAGGTGAGATAAAGCTGAGACAAAGCGTTTGCTGCGTTCTTAGTATTGAACGAGGTCAGGAAGGCAGATTGTCACACAACTAATGCATGGTCATTGTAAAACATACAAAATAAGTTCATGAGCATGTTTAAGCATCAAAATGTGAGAAAGGATAACGAAAAAGTTGTTTTTCAACATGTATGCCAAAATGCATGAATTTTTGTGGAAATGAACATTCATTAAATTTTTTGCCTTGGTAAGCTGAGATAAAGCGTTTGCTGACTTCTTAGTGCTGAACGAGGTCAGGAAAGCAGATTGTCACACAACTAATGCATGGTCAATGTACAACATACAAAATAAGTTCATGAGCATGTTTAAGCATCAAAATGTGAGAAAGGATAACGAAAACGTTGTTTTTCAACATTTATGTATATGGATAGTTATGCAAAACATACAAAATTAGTTTGTAAGCATTTTTTAGCCTCAACATGTGAAAAAGAACAGCGAAAAACTTGTTTTTCAACATGTATGTATATGAATAATTATGTAAAACATGCAAAATTTGTTTGTAAGCACTTATTAAGCATCAAAATTTGAAAAAGGTGAGATAAAGCTGAGACAAAGCGTTTTCTGCGTTCTTAGTGCTGAACGAGGTCAGGAAAGCAGATTGTCACACAACTAATGCATGGTCATTGTAAAACATACAAAAAAAGTTCATAAGCATCTTCAAGCATCAAAATGTGAAAAAGAATAACGAAAAAGTTGTTTTTCAACATGTATGTATATGGATAGTTATGTAAAACATAAAAAATTAGTTTGTAAGCATTTTTTAGCATCAATATGTGAAAAAGAACAGCAATAAAGTTGTTTTTCAACATGTATGCCATAATGCATGAATGTTGTGGAAATGAACATTCATTACATTTTTTGCCTTGGTAAGCTGAGATAAAGCGTTTGCTGCGTTCTTACTGCTGAACGAGGTCAGGAAAGCAGATTGTCACACAACTAATGCATGGTAATTGTAAAACATACAAAATAAGTTCATGAGCATGTCTAAGCATCAAAATGTGAGAAAGGATAACGAAAACGTTGTTTTTTAACATGTATGTATATGGATAGTTATGTAAAACATACAAAATAAGTTTGTAAGCATTTTTTAGCATCAATATGTGATAAAGAACAGCGAAAAAGTTGTTTTTCAACATGTATGTATATGATTAAATATGTAAAACATGGAAAATTAGTTTGTAAGCATTTATTAAGCATCAAAATTTAAAAAAGGTGAGATAAAGCTGAGACAAAGCGTTTGCTGCGTTCTTAGTGTTGAACGAGGTCAGGAAAGCAGACTGTCAAACAACTAATGCATGGTCATTGTAAAACATACAAAATAAGTTCATGATCCTGTTTAAGCATCAAAATGTGAGGAAGGATAACGAAAAAGTTGTTTTTCAACATGTATGTATATGAATAATTATGTAAAACATGCAAAATTAGTTTGTAAGCATTTATTAAGCATCAAAATTTAAAAAAGGTGAGATAAAGCTGAGACAAAGCGTTTGCTGCGTTCTTAGTGTTGAACGAGGTCAGGAAAGCAGACTGTCAAACAACTAATGCATGGTCATTGTAAAACATACAAAATAAGTTCATGAGCATGTTTAAGCATCAAAATGTGAGAAAGGATAACGAAAAAGTTGTTTTTCAACATGTATGCCAAAATGCATGAATTTTTGTGGAAATGAACATTCATTAAATTTTTTGCCTTGGTAAGCTGAGATAAAGCGTTTGCTGACTTCTTAGTGCTGAACGAGGTCAGGAAAGCAGATTGTCACACAACTAATGCATGGTCAATGTACAACATACAAAATAAGTTCATGAGCATGTTTAAGCATCAAAATGTGAGAAAGGATAATGAAAACGTTGTTTTTCAACATTTATGTATATGGATAGTTATGCAAAACATACAAAATTAGTTTGTAAGCATTTTTTAGCCTCAACATGTGAAAAAGAACACCGAAAAACTTGTTTTTCAACATGTATGTATATGAATAATTATGTAAAACATGCAAAATTTGTTTGTAAGCACTTATTAAGCATCAAAATTTGAAAAAGGTGAGATAAAGCTGAGACAAAGCGTTTGCTTTGTTCTTAGTGCTGAACGAGGTCAGGAAAGCAGATTGTCACACAACTAATGCATGGTCATTGTAAAACATACAAAAAAAGTTCATAAGCATCTTCAAGCATCAAAATGTGAAAAAGAATAACGAAAAAGTTGTTTTTCAACATGTATGTATATGGATAGTTATGTAAAACATAAAAAATTAGTTTGTAAGCATTTTTTAGCATCAATATGTGAAAAAGAACAGCGATAAAGTTGTTTTTCAACATGTATGCCATAATGCATGAATGTTGTGGAAATGAACATTCATTACATTTTTTGCCTTGGTAAGCTGAGATAAAGCGTTTGCTGCGTTCTTACTGCTGAACGAGGTCAGGAAAGCAGATTGTCACACAACTAATGCATGGTAATTGTAAAACATACAAAATAAGTTCATGAGCATGTCTAAGCATCAAAATGTGAGAAAGGATAACGAAAACGTTGTTTTTCAACATGTATGTATATGGATAGTTATGTAAAACATACAAAATAAGTTTGTAAGCATTTTTTAGCATCAATATGTGAAAAAGAACAGCGAAAAAGTTGTTTTTCAACATGTATGTATATGATTAAATATGTAAAACATGGAAAATTAGTTTGTAAGCATTTATTAAGCATCAAAATTTAAAAAAGGTGAGATAAAGCTGAGACAAAGCGTTTGCTGCGTTCTTAGTGTTGAACGAGGTCAGGAAAGCAGACTGTCAAACAACTAATGCATGGTCATTGTAAAACATACAAAATAAGTTCATGAGCATGTTTAAGCATCAAAATGTGAGAAAGGATAACGAAAAAGTTGTTTTTCAACATGTATGCCAAAATGCATGAATTTTTGTGGAAATGAACATTCATTAAATTTTTTGCCTTGGTAAGCTGAGATAAAGCGTTTGCTGCCTTCTTAGTGCTGAACGAGGTCAGGAAAGCAGATTGTCACACAACTAATGCATGGTCAATGTACAACATACAAAATAAGTTCATGAGCATGTTTAAGCATCAAAATGTGAGAAAGGATAACGAAAACGTTGTTTTTCAACATTTATGTATATGGACAGTTATGCAAAACATACAAAATTAGTTTGTAAGCATTTTTTAGCCTCAACATGTGAAAAAGAACAGCGAAAAACTTGTTTTTCAACATGTATGTATATGAATAATTATGTAAAACATGCAAAATTTGTTTGTAAGCACTTATTAAGCATCAAAATTTGAAAAAGGTGAGATAAAGCTGAGACAAAGCGTTTGCTGCGTTCTTAGTGCTGAACGAGGTCAGGAAAGCAGATTGTCACACAACTAATGCATGGTCATTGTAAAACATACAAAAAAAGTTCATAAGCATCTTCAAGCATCAAAATGTGAAAAAGAATAACGAAAAAGTTGTTTTTCAACATGTATGTATATGGATAGTTATGTAAAACATAAAAAATTAGTTTGTAAGCATTTTTTAGCATCAATATGTGAAAAAGAACAGCGATAAAGTTGTTTTTCAACATGTATGCCATAATGCATGAATGTTGTGGAAATGAACATTCATTACATTTTTTGCCTTGGTAAGCTGAGATAAAGCGTTTGCTGCGTTCTTAGTGCTGAACGAGGTCAGGAAAGCAGATTGTCACACAACTAATGCATGGTCATTGTAAAACATACAAAATAAGTTCATGATCCTGTTTAAGCATCAAAATGTGAGGAAGGATAACGAAAAAGTTGTTTTTCAACATGTATGTATATGAATAATTATGTAAAACATGCAAAATTAGTTTGTAAGCATTTATTAAGCATCAAAATTTAAAAAAGGTGAGATAAAGCTGAGACAAAGCGTTTGCTGCGTTCTTAGTGTTGAACGAGGTCAGGAAAGCAGACTGTCAAACAACTAATGCATGGTCATTGTAAAACATACAAAATAAGTTCATGAGCATGTTTAAGCATCAAAATGTGAGAAAGGATAACGAAAAAGTTGTTTTTCAACATGTATGCCAAAATGCATGAATTTTTGTGGAAATGAACATTCATTAAATTTTTTGCCTTGGTAAGCTGAGATAAAGCGTTTGCTGACTTCTTAGTGCTGAACGAGGTCAGGAAAGCAGATTGTCACACAACTAATGCATGGTCAATGTACAACATACAAAATAAGTTCATGAGCATGTTTAAGCATCAAAATGTGAGAAAGGATAATGAAAACGTTGTTTTTCAACATTTATGTATATGGATAGTTATGCAAAACATACAAAATTAGTTTGTAAGCATTTTTTAGCCTCAACATGTGAAAAAGAACACCGAAAAACTTGTTTTTCAACATGTATGTATATGAATAATTATGTAAAACATGCAAAATTTGTTTGTAAGCACTTATTAAGCATCAAAATTTGAAAAAGGTGAGATAAAGCTGAGACAAAGCGTTTGCTTTGTTCTTAGTGCTGAACGAGGTCAGGAAAGCAGATTGTCACACAACTAATGCATGGTCATTGTAAAACATACAAAAAAAGTTCATAAGCATCTTCAAGCATCAAAATGTGAAAAAGAATAACGAAAAAGTTGTTTTTCAACATGTATGTATATGGATAGTTATGTAAAACATAAAAAATTAGTTTGTAAGCATTTTTTAGCATCAATATGTGAAAAAGAACAGCGATAAAGTTGTTTTTCAACATGTATGCCATAATGCATGAATGTTGTGGAAATGAACATTCATTACATTTTTTGCCTTGGTAAGCTGAGATAAAGCGTTTGCTGCGTTCTTAGTGCTGAACGAGGTCAGGAAAGCAGATTGTCACACAACTAATGCATGGTCATTGTAAAACATACAAAATAAGTTCATGATCCTGTTTAAGCATCAAAATGTGAGGAAGGATAACGAAAAAGTTGTTTTTCAACATGTATGTATATGAATAATTATGTAAAACATGCAAAATTAGTTTGTAAGCATTTATTAAGCATCAAAATTTGAAAAAGGTGAGATAAAGCTTAGACAAAGCGTTTGCTGCGTTCTTAGTGCTGAACGAGGTCTGGAAAGCAGATTGTCACACAACTAATGCATGGTCATTGTAAAACATACAAAATAAGTTCATGATCCTGTTTAAGCATCAAAATGTGAGAAAGGATAACGAAAACGTTGTTTTTCAACATGTATGTATATGGATAGTTATGTAAAACATACAAAATAAGTTTGTAAGCATTTTTTAGCATCAATATGTGAAAAAGAACAGCGAAAAAGTTGTTTTTCAACATGTATGTATATGATTAAATATGTAAAACATGGAAAATTAGTTTGTAAGCATTTATTAAGCATCAAAATTTAAAAAAGGTGAGATAAAGCTGAGACAAAGCGTTTGCTGCGTTCTTAGTGTTGAACGAGGTCAGGAAAGCAGACTGTCAAACAACTAATGCATGGTCATTGTAAAACATACAAAATAAGTTCATGAGCATGTTTAAGCATCAAAATGTGAGAAAGGATAACGAAAAAGTTGTTTTTCAACATGTATGCCAAAATGCATGAATTTTTGTGGAAATGAACATTCATTAAATTTTTTGCCTTGGTAAGCTGAGATAAAGCGTTTGCTGACTTCTTAGTGCTGAACGAGGTCAGGAAAGCAGATTGTCACACAACTAATGCATGGTCAATGTACAACATACAAAATAAGTTCATGAGCATGTTTAAGCATCAAAATGTGAGAAAGGATAACGAAAACGTTGTTTTTCAACATTTATGTATATGGATAGTTATGCAAAACATACAAAATTAGTTTGTAAGCAATTTTTAGCCTCATCATGTGAAAAAGAACAGCGAAAAACTTGTTTTTCAACATGTATGTATATGAATAATTATGTAAAACATGCAAAATTTGTTTGTAAGCACTTATTAAGCATCAAAATTTGAAAAAGGTGAGATAAAGCTGAGACAAAGCGTTTGCTTTGTTCTTAGTGCTGAACGAGGTCAGGAAAGCAGATTGTCACACAACTAATGCATGGTCATTGTAAAACATACAAAAAAAGTTCATAAGCATCTTCAAGCATCAAAATGTGAAAAAGAATAACGAAAAAGTTGTTTTTCAACATGTATGTATATGGATAGTTATGTAAAACATAAAAAATTAGTTTGTAAGCATTTTTTAGCATCAATATGTGAAAAAGAACAGCGATAAAGTTGTTTCAACATGTATGCCATAATGCATGAATGTTGTGGAAATGAACATTCATTACATTTTTTGCCTTGGTAAGCTGAGATAAAGCGTTTGCTGCGTTCTTAGTGCTGAACGAGGTCAGGAAAGCAGATTGTCACACAACTAATGCATGGTCATTGTAAAACATACAAAATAAGTTCATGATCCTGTTTAAGCATCAAAATGTGAGGAAGGATAACGAAAAAGTTGTTTTTCAACATGTATGTATATGAATAATTATGTAAAACATGCAAAATTAGTTTGTAAGCATTTATTAAGCATCAAAATTTAAAAAAGGTGAGATAAAGCTGAGACAAAGCGTTTGCTGCGTTCTTGGTGTTGAACGAGGTCAGGAAAGCAGACTGTCAAACAACTAATGCATGGTCATTGTAAAACATACAAAATAAGTTCATGAGCATGTTTAAGCATCAAAATGTGAGAAAGGATAACGAAAAAGTTGTTTTTCAACATGTATGCCAAAATGCATGAATTTTTGTGGAAATGAACATTCATTAAATTTTTTGCCTTGGTAAGCTGAGATAAAGCGTTTGCTGCCTTCTTAGTGCTGAACGAGGTCAGGAAAGCAGATTGTCACACAACTAATGCATGGTCAATGTACAACATACAAAATAAGTTCATGAGCATGTTTAAGCATCAAAATGTGAGAAAGGATAACGAAAACGTTGTTTTTCAACATTTATGTATATGGACAGTTATGCAAAACATACAAAATTAGTTTGTAAGCATTTTTTAGCCTCAACATGTGAAAAAGAACAGCGAAAAACTTGTTTTTCAACATGTATGTATATGAATAATTATGTAAAACATGCAAAATTTGTTTGTAAGCACTTATTAAGCATCAAAATTTGAAAAAGGTGAGATAAAGCTGAGACAAAGCGTTTGCTGCGTTCTTAGTGCTGAACGAGGTCAGGAAAGCAGATTGTCACACAACTAATGCATGGTCATTGTAAAACATACAAAAAAAGTTCATAAGCATCTTCAAGCATCAAAATGTGAAAAAGAATAACGAAAAAGTTGTTTTTCAACATGTATGTATATGGATAGTTATGTAAAACATAAAAAATTAGTTTGTAAGCATTTTTTAGCATCAATATGTGAAAAAGAACAGCGATAAAGTTGTTTTTCAACATGTATGCCATAATGCATGAATGTTGTGGAAATGAACATTCATTAAATTTTTTGCCTTGGTAAGCTGAGATAAAGCGTTTGCTGCGTCCTTAGTGCTGAACGAGGTCAGGAAAGCAGATTGTCACACAACTAATGCATGGTCGTTGTAAAACATACAAAATAAGTTCATGATCCTGTTTAAGCATCAAAATGTGAGGAAGGATAACGAAAAAGTTGTTTTTCAACATGTATGTATATGAATAATTATGTAAAACATGCAAAATTAGTTTGTAAGCATTTATTAAGCATCAAAATTTGAAAAAGGTGAGATAAAGCTTAGACAAAGCGTTTGCTGCGTTCTTAGTGCTGAACGAGGTCTGGAAAGCAGATTGTCACACAACTAATGCATGGTCATTGTAAAACATACAAAATAAGTTCATGATCCTGTTTAAGCATCAAAATGTGAGAAAGGATAACGAAAACGTTGTTTTTCAACATGTATGTATATGGATAGTTATGTAAAACATACAAAATAAGTTTGTAAGCATTTTTTAGCATCAATATGTGAAAAAGAACAGCGAAAAAGTTGTTTTTCAACATGTATGTATATGATTAAATATGTAAAACATGGAAAATTAGTTTGTAAGCATTTATTAAGCATCAAAATTTAAAAAAGGTGAGATAAAGCTGAGACAAAGCGTTTGCTGCGTTCTTAGTGTTGAACGAGGTCAGGAAAGCAGACTGTCAAACAACTAATGCATGGTCATTGTAAAACATACAAAATAAGTTCATGAGCATGTTTAAGCATCAAAATGTGAGAAAGGATAACGAAAAAGTTGTTTTTCAACATGTATGCCAAAATGCATGAATTTTTGTGGAAATGAACATTCATTACATTTTTTGCCTTGGTAAGCTGAGATAAAGCGTTTGCTGACTTCTTAGTGCTGAACGAGGTCAGGAAAGCAGATTGTCACACAACTAATGCATGGTCAATGTACAACATACAAAATAAGTTCATGAGCATGTTTAAGCATCAAAATGTGAGAAAGGATAACGAAAACGTTGTTTTTCAACATTTATGTATATGGATAGTTATGCAAAACATACAAAATTAGTTTGTAAGCAATTTTTAGCCTCAACATGTGAAAAAGAACAGCGAAAAACTTGTTTTTCAACATGTATGTATATGAATAATTATGTAAAACATGCAAAATTTGTTTGTAAGCACTTATTAAGCATCAAAATTTGAAAAAGGTGAGATAAAGCTGAGACAAAGCGTTTGCTTTGTTCTTAGTGCTGAACGAGGTCAGGAAAGCAGATTGTCACACAACTAATGCATGGTCATTGTAAAACATACAAAAAAAGTTCATAAGCATCTTCAAGCATCAAAATGTGAAAAAGAATAACGAAAAAGTTGTTTTTCAACATGTATGTATATGGATAGTTATGTAAAACATAAAAAATTAGTTTGTAAGCATTTTTTAGCATCAATATGTGAAAAAGAACAGCGATAAAGTTGTTTTTCAAAATGTATGCCATAATGCATGAATGTTGTGGAAATGAACATTCATTACATTTTTTGCCTTGGTAAGCTGAGATAAAGCGTTTGCTGCGTTCTTACTGCTGAACGAGGTCAGGAAAGCAGATTGTCACACAACTAATGCATGGTAATTGTAAAACATACAAAATAAGTTCATGAGCATGTGTAAGCATCAAAATGTGAGAAAGGATAACGAAAACGTTGTTTTTCAACATGTATGTATATGGATAGTTATGTAAAACATACAAAATAAGTTTGTAAGCATTTTTTAGCATCAATATGTGAAAAAGAACAGCGAAAAAGTTGTTTTTCAACATGTATGTATATGATTAAATATGTAAAACATGGAAAATTAGTTTGTAAGCATTTATTAAGCATCAAAATTTAAAAAAGGTGAGATAAAGCTGAGACAAAGCGTTTGCTGCGTTCTTAGTGTTGAACGAGGTCAGGAAAGCAGACTGTCAAACAACTAATGCATGGTCATTGTAAAACATACAAAATAAGTTCATGAGCATGTTTAAGCATCAAAATGTGAGAAAGGATAACGAAAACGTTGTTTTTCAACATTTATGTATATGGACAGTTATGCAAAACATACAAAATTAGTTTGTAAGCATTTTTTAGCCTCAACATGTGAAAAAGAACAGCGAAAAACTTGTTTTTCAACATGTATGTATATGAATAATTATGTAAAACATGCAAAATTTGTTTGTAAGCACTTATTAAGCATCAAAATTTGAAAAAGGTGAGATAAAGCTGAGACAAAGCGTTTGCTGCGTTCTTAGTGCTGAACGAGGTCAGGAAAGCAGATTGTCACACAACTAATGCATGGTCATTGTAAAACATACAAAAAAAGTTCATAAGCATCTTCAAGCATCAAAATGTGAAAAAGAATAACGAAAAAGTTGTTTTTCAACATGTATGTATATGGATAGTTATGTAAAACATAAAAAATTAGTTTGTAAGCATTTTTTAGCATCAATATGTGAAAAAGAACAGCGATAAAGTTGTTTTTCAACATGTATGCCATAATGCATGAATGTTGTGGAAATGAACATTCATTAAATTTTTTGCCTTGGTAAGCTGAGATAAAGCGTTTGCTGCGTTCTTAGTGCTGAACGAGGTCAGGAAAGCAGATTGTCACACAACTAATGCATGGTCATTGTAAAACATACAAAATAAGTTCATGATCCTGTTTAAGCATCAAAATGTGAGGAAGGATAACGAAAAAGTTGTTTTTCAACATGTATGTATATGAATAATTATGTAAAACATGCAAAATTAGTTTGTAAGCATTTATTAAGCATCAAAATTTGAAAAAGGTGAGATAAAGCTTAGACAAAGCGTTTGCTGCGTTCTTAGTGCTGAACGAGGTCTGGAAAGCAGATTGTCACACAACTAATGCATGGTCATTGTAAAACATACAAAATAAGTTCATGATCCTGTTTAAGCATCAAAATGTGAGAAAGGATAACGAAAACGTTGTTTTTCAACATGTATGTATATGGATAGTTATGTAAAACATACAAAATAAGTTTGTAAGCATTTTTTAGCATCAATATGTGAAAAAGAACAGCGAAAAAGTTGTTTTTCAACATGTATGTATATGATTAAATATGTAAAACATGGAAAATTAGTTTGTAAGCATTTATTAAGCATCAAAATTTAAAAAAGGTGAGATAAAGCTGAGACAAAGCGTTTGCTGCGTTCTTAGTGTTGAACGAGGTCAGGAAAGCAGACTGTCAAACAACTAATGCATGGTCATTGTAAAACATACAAAATAAGTTCATGAGCATGTTTAAGCATCAAAATGTGAGAAAGGATAACGAAAAAGTTGTTTTTCAACATGTATGCCAAAATGCATGAATTTTTGTGGAAATGAACATTCATTAAATTTTTTGCCTTGGTAAGCTGAGATAAAGCGTTTGCTGACTTCTTAGTGCTGAACGAGGTCAGGAAAGCAGATTGTCACACAACTAATGCATGGTCAATGTACAACATACAAAATAAGTTCATGAGCATGTTTAAGCATCAAAATGTGAGAAAGGATAACGAAAACGTTGTTTTTCAACATTTATGTATATGGATAGTTATGCAAAACATACAAAATTAGTTTGTAAGCAATTTTTAGCCTCAACATGTGAAAAAGAACAGCGAAAAACTTGTTTTTCAACATGTATGTATATGAATAATTATGTAAAACATGCAAAATTTGTTTGTAAGCACTTATTAAGCATCAAAATTTGAAAAAGGTGAGATAAAGCTGAGACAAAGCGTTTGCTTTGTTCTTAGTGCTGAACGAGGTCAGGAAAGCAGATTGTCACACAACTAATGCATGGTCATTGTAAAACATACAAAAAAAGTTCATAAGCATCTTCAAGCATCAAAATGTGAAAAAGAATAACGAAAAAGTTGTTTTTCAACATGTATGTATATGGATAGTTATGTAAAACATAAAAAATTAGTTTGTAAGCATTTTTTAGCATCAATATGTGAAAAAGAACAGCGATAAAGTTGTTTTTCAACATGTATGCCATAATGCATGAATGTTGTGGAAATGAACATTCATTACATTTTTTGCCTTGGTAAGCTGAGATAAAGCGTTTGCTGCGTTCTTACTGCTGAACGAGGTCAGGAAAGCAGATTGTCACACAACTAATGCATGGTAATTGTAAAACATACAAAATAAGTTCATGAGCATGTGTAAGCATCAAAATGTGAGAAAGGATAACGAAAACGTTGTTTTTCAACATGTATGTATATGGATAGTTATGTAAAACATACAAAATAAGTTTGTAAGCATTTTTTAGCATCAATATGTGAAAAAGAACAGCGAAAAAGTTGTTTTTCAACATGTATGTATATGATTAAATATGTAAAACATGGAAAATTAGTTTGTAAGCATTTATTAAGCATCAAAATTTAAAAAAGGTGAGATAAAGCTGAGACAAAGCGTTTGCTGCGTTCTTAGTGTTGAACGAGGTCAGGAAAGCAGACTGTTAAACAACTAATGCATGGTCATTGTAAAACATACAAAATAAGTTCATGAGCATGTTTAAGCATCAAAATGTGAGAAAGGATAACGAAAAAGTTGTTTTTCAACATGTATGCCAAAATGCATGAATTTTTGTGGAAATGAACATTCATTAAATTTTTTGCCTTGGTAAGCTGAGATAAAGCGTTTGCTGCCTTCTTAGTGCTGAACGAGGTCAGGAAAGCAGATTGTCACACAACTAATGCATGGTCAATGTACAACATACAAAATAAGTTCATGAGCATGTTTAAGCATCAAAATGTGAGAAAGGATAACGAAAACGTTGTTTTTCAACATTTATGTATATGGACAGTTATGCAAAACATACAAAATTAGTTTGTAAGCATTTTTTAGCCTCAACATGTGAAAAAGAACAGCGAAAAACTTGTTTTTCAACATGTATGTATATGAATAATTATGTAAAACATGCAAAATTTGTTTGTAAGCACTTATTAAGCATCAAAATTTGAAAAAGGTGAGATAAAGCTGAGACAAAGCGTTTGCTGCGTTCTTAGTGCTGAACGAGGTCAGGAAAGCAGATTGTCACACAACTAATGCATGGTCATTGTAAAACATACAAAAAAAGTTCATAAGCATCTTCAAGCATCAAAATGTGAAAAAGAATAACGAAAAAGTTGTTTTTCAACATGTATGTATATGGATAGTTATGTAAAACATAAAAAATTAGTTTGTAAGCATTTTTTAGCATCAATATGTGAAAAAGAACAGCGATAAAGTTGTTTTTCAACATGTATGCCATAATGCATGAATGTTGTGGAAATGAACATTCATTACATTTTTTGCCTTGGTAAGCTGAGATAAAGCGTTTGCTGCGTTCTTAGTGCTGAACGAGGTCAGGAAAGCAGATTGTCACACAACTAATGCATGGTCATTGTAAAACATACAAAATAAGTTCATGATCCTGTTTAAGCATCAAAATGTGAGAAGGGATAACAAAAAAGTTGTTTTTCAACATGTATGTTTATGAATAGTTATGTAAAACATACAAAATTAGTTTGTAAGCACTTATTAAGCATCAAAATTTGAAAAAGGTGAGATAAAGCTTAGACAAAGCGTTTGCTGCGTTCTTAGTGCTGAACGAGGTCTGGAAAGCAGATTGTCACACAACTAATGCATGGTCATTGTAAAACATACAAAATAAGTTCATGATCCTGTTTAAGCATCAAAATGTGAGAAAGGATAACGAAAACGTTGTTTTTCAACATGTATGTATATGGATAGTTATGTAAAACATACAAAATAAGTTTGTAAGCATTTTTTAGCATCAATATGTGAAAAAGAACAGCGAAAAAGTTGTTTTTCAACATGTATGTATATGATTAAATATGTAAAACATGGAAAATTAGTTTGTAAGCATTTATTAAGCATCAAAATTTAAAAAAGGTGAGATAAAGCTGAGACAAAGCGTTTGCTGCGTTCTTAGTGTTGAACGAGGTCAGGAAAGCAGACTGTCAAACAACTAATGCATGGTCATTGTAAAACATACAAAATAAGTTCATGAGCATGTTTAAGCATCAAAATGTGAGAAAGGATAACGAAAAAGTTGTTTTTCAACATGTATGCCAAAATGCATGAATTTTTGTGGAAATGAACATTCATTAAATTTTTTGCCTTGGTAAGCTGAGATAAAGCGTTTGCTGACTTCTTAGTGCTGAACGAGGTCAGGAAAGCAGATTGTCACACAACTAATGCATGGTCAATGTACAACATACAAAATAAGTTCATGAGCATGTTTAAGCATCAAAATGTGAGAAAGGATAACGAAAACGTTGTTTTTCAACATTTATGTATATGGATAGTTATGCAAAACATACAAAATTAGTTTGTAAGCAATTTTTAGCCTCAACATGTGAAAAAGAACAGCGAAAAACTTGTTTTTCAACATGTATGTATATGAATAATTATGTAAAACATGCAAAATTTGTTTGTAAGCACTTATTAAGCATCAAAATTTGAAAAAGGTGAGATAAAGCTGAGACAAAGCGTTTGCTTTGTTCTTAGTGCTGAACGAGGTCAGGAAAGCAGATTGTCACACAACTAATGCATGGTCATTGTAAAACATACAAAAAAAGTTCATAAGCATCTTCAAGCATCAAAATGTGAAAAAGAATAACGAAAAAGTTGTTTTTCAACATGTATGTATATGGATAGTTATGTAAAACATAAAAAATTAGTTTGTAAGCATTTTTTAGCATCAATATGTGAAAAAGAACAGCGATAAAGTTGTTTTTCAAAATGTATGCCATAATGCATGAATGTTGTGGAAATGAACATTCATTACATTTTTTGCCTTGGTAAGCTGAGATAAAGCGTTTGCTGCGTTCTTACTGCTGAACGAGGTCAGGAAAGCAGATTGTCACACAACTAATGCATGGTAATTGTAAAACATACAAAATAAGTTCATGAGCATGTGTAAGCATCAAAATGTGAGAAAGGATAACGAAAACGTTGTTTTTCAACATGTATGTATATGGATAGTTATGTAAAACATACAAAATAAGTTTGTAAGCATTTTTTAGCATCAATATGTGAAAAAGAACAGCGAAAAAGTTGTTTTTCAACATGTATGTATATGATTAAATATGTAAAACATGGAAAATTAGTTTGTAAGCATTTATTAAGCATCAAAATTTAAAAAAGGTGAGATAAAGCTGAGACAAAGCGTTTGCTGCGTTCTTAGTGTTGAACGAGGTCAGGAAAGCAGACTGTCAAACAACTAATGCATGGTCATTGTAAAACATACAAAATAAGTTCATGAGCATGTTTAAGCATCAAAATGTGAGAAAGGATAACGAAAAAGTTGTTTTTCAACATGTATGCCAAAATGCATGAATTTTTGTGGAAATGAACATTCATTAAATTTTTTGCCTTGGTAAGCTGAGATAAAGCGTTTGCTGCCTTCTTAGTGCTGAACGAGGTCAGGAAAGCAGATTGTCACACAACTAATGCATGGTCAATGTACAACATACAAAATAAGTTCATGAGCATGTTTAAGCATCAAAATGTGAGAAAGGATAACGAAAACGTTGTTTTTCAACATTTATGTATATGGACAGTTATGCAAAACATACAAAATTAGTTTGTAAGCATTTTTTAGCCTCAACATGTGAAAAAGAACAGCGAAAAACTTGTTTTTCAACATGTATGTATATGAATAATTATGTAAAACATGCAAAATTTGTTTGTAAGCACTTATTAAGCATCAAAATTTGAAAAAGGTGAGATAAAGCTGAGACAAAGCGTTTGCTGCGTTCTTAGTGCTGAACGAGGTCAGGAAAGCAGATTGTCACACAACTAATGCATGGTCATTGTAAAACATACAAAAAAAGTTCATAAGCATCTTCAAGCATCAAAATGTGAAAAAGAATAACGAAAAAGTTGTTTTTCAACATGTATGTATATGGATAGTTATGTAAAACATTGAAAATTAGTTTGTAAGCATTTTTTAGCATCAATATGTGAAAAAGAACAGCGATAAAGTTGTTTTTCAACATGTATGCCATAATGCATGAATGTTGTGGAAATGAACATTCATTACATTTTTTGCCTTGGTAAGCTGAGATAAAGCGTTTGCTGCGTTCTTAGTGCTGAACGAGGTCAGGAAAGCAGATTGTCACACAACTAATGCATGGTCATTGTAAAACATACAAAATAAGTTCATGATCCTGTTTAAGCATCAAAATGTGAGGAAGGATAACGAAAACGTTGTTTTTCAACATGTATGTATATGGATAGTTATGTAAAACATACAAAATTAGTTTGTAAGCATTTTTTAGCATCAATATGTGAAAAAGAACAGCGAAAAAGTTGTTTTTCAACATGTATGTATATGATTAAATATGTAAAACATGGAAAATTAGTTTGTAAGCATTTATTAAGCATCAAAATTTAAAAAAGGTGAGATAAAGCTGAGACAAAGCGTTTGCTGCGTTCTTAGTGTTGAACGAGGTCAGGAAAGCAGACTGTCAAACAACTAATGCATGGTCATTGTAAAACATACAAAATAAGTTCATGAGCATGTTTAAGCATCAAAATGTGAGAAAGGATAACGAAAAAGTTGTTTTTCAACATGTATGCCAAAATGCATGAATTTTTGTGGAAATGAACATTCATTAAATTTTTTGCCTTGGTAAGCTGAGATAAAGCGTTTGCTGACTTCTTAGTGCTGAACGAGGTCAGGAAAGCAGATTGTCACACAACTAATGCATGGTCAATGTACAACATACAAAATAAGTTCATGAGCATGTTTAAGCATCAAAATGTGAGAAAGGATAACGAAAACGTTGTTTTTCAACATTTATGTATATGGATAGTTATGCAAAACATACAAAATTAGTTTGTAAGCAATTTTTAGCCTCAACATGTGAAAAAGAACAGCGAAAAACTTGTTTTTCAACATGTATGTATATGAATAATTATGTAAAACATGCAAAATTTGTTTGTAAGCACTTATTAAGCATCAAAATTTGAAAAAGGTGAGATAAAGCTGAGACAAAGCGTTTGCTTTGTTCTTAGTGCTGAACGAGGTCAGGAAAGCAGATTGTCACACAACTAATGCATGGTCATTGTAAAACATACAAAAAAAGTTCATAAGCATCTTCAAGCATCAAAATGTGAAAAAGAATAACGAAAAAGTTGTTTTTCAACATGTATGTATATGGATAGTTATGTAAAACATAAAAAATTAGTTTGTAAGCATTTTTTAGCATCAATATGTGAAAAAGAACAGCGATAAAGTTGTTTTTCAACATGTATGCCATAATGCATGAATGTTGTGGAAATGAACATTCATTACATTTTTTGCCTTGGTAAGCTGAGATAAAGCGTTTGCTGCGTTCTTAGTGCTGAACGAGGTCAGGAAAGCAGATTGTCACACAACTAATGCATGGTCATTGTAAAACATACAAAATAAGTTCATGAGCATGTTTAAGCATCAAAATGTGAGAAAGGATAACGAAAACGTTGTTTTTCAACATGTATGTATATGGATAGTTATGTAAAACATACAAAATTAGTTTGTAAGCACTTTTTAGCATCAATATGTGAAAAAGAACAGCGAAAAAGTTGTTTTTCAACATATATGTATATGGGTAATTATGTAAAACATGCAAAATTAGTTGGTAAGTACTTATTAAGCATCAAAATTTGAAAAAGGTGAGATAAAGCTGAGACAAAGCGTTTGCTGCGTTCTTAGTGCTGAACGAGGTCAGGAAAGCAGATTGTCACACAACTAATGCATGGTCATTGTAAAACATACAAAATAAGTTCATGACCATGTTTAGGCATCAAAATTTTAAAAAGGTGAGATAAAGCTTAGACAAAGCGTTTGCTGCGTTCTTAGTGCTGAACGAGGTCTGGAAAGCAGATTGTCACACAACTAATGCATGGTCATTGTAAAACATACAAAATAAGTTCATGATCCTGTTTAAGCATCAAAATGTGAGAAAGGATAACGAAAACGTTGTTTTTCAACATGTATGTATATGGATAGTTATGTAAAACATACAAAATAAGTTTGTAAGCATTTTTTAGCATCAATATGTGAAAAAGAACAGCGAAAAAGTTGTTTTTCAACATGTATGTATATGATTAAATATGTAAAACATGGAAAATTAGTTTGTAAGCATTTATTAAGCATCAAAATTTAAAAAAGGTGAGATAAAGCTGAGACAAAGCGTTTGCTGCGTTCTTAGTGTTGAACGAGGTCAGGAAAGCAGACTGTCAAACAACTAATGCATGGTCATTGTAAAACATACAAAATAAGTTCATGAGCATGTTTAAGCATCAAAATGTGAGAAAGGATAACGAAAAAGTTGTTTTTCAACATGTATGCCAAAATGCATGAATTTTTGTGGAAATGAACATTCATTAAATTTTTTGCCTTGGTAAGCTGAGATAAAGCGTTTGCTGACTTCTTAGTGCTGAACGAGGTCAGGAAAGCAGATTGTCACACAACTAATGCATGGTCAACGTACAACATACAAAATAAGTTCATGAGCATGTTTAAGCATCAAAATGTGAGAAAGGATAACGAAAACGTTGTTTTTCAACATTTATGTATATGGATAGTTATGCAAAACATACAAAATTAGTTTGTAAGCAATTTTTAGCCTCAACATGTGAAAAAGAACAGCGAAAAACTTGTTTTTCAACATGTATGTATATGAATAATTATGTAAAACATGCAAAATTTGTTTGTAAGCACTTATTAAGCATCAAAATTTGAAAAAGGTGAGATAAAGCTGAGACAAAGCGTTTGCTTTGTTCTTAGTGCTGAACGAGGTCAGGAAAGCAGATTGTCACACAACTAATGCATGGTCATTGTAAAACATACAAAAAAAGTTCATAAGCATCTTCAAGCATCAAAATGTGAAAAAGAATAACGAAAAAGTTGTTTTTCAACATGTATGTATATGGATAGTTATGTAAAACATAAAAAATTAGTTTGTAAGCATTTTTTAGCATCAATATGTGAAAAAGAACAGCGATAAAGTTGTTTTTCAAAATGTATGCCATAATGCATGAATGTTGTGGAAATGAACATTCATTACATTTTTTGCCTTGGTAAGCTGAGATAAAGCGTTTGCTGCGTTCTTACTGCTGAACGAGGTCAGGAAAGCAGATTGTCACACAACTAATGCATGGTAATTGTAAAACATACAAAATAAGTTCATGAGCATGTGTAAGCATCAAAATGTGAGAAAGGATAACGAAAACGTTGTTTTTCAACATGTATGTATATGGATAGTTATGTAAAACATACAAAATAAGTTTGTAAGCATTTTTTAGCATCAATATGTGAAAAAGAACAGCGAAAAAGTTGTTTTTCAACATGTATGTATATGATTAAATATGTAAAACATGGAAAATTAGTTTGTAAGCATTTATTAAGCATCAAAATTTAAAAAAGGTGAGATAAAGCTGAGACAAAGCGTTTGCTGCGTTCTTAGTGTTGAACGAGGTCAGGAAAGCAGACTGTCAAACAACTAATGCATGGTCATTGTAAAACATACAAAATAAGTTCATGAGCATGTTTAAGCATCAAAATGTGAGAAAGGATAACGAAAAAGTTGTTTTTCAACATGTATGCCAAAATGCATGAATTTTTGTGGAAATGAACATTCATTAAATTTTTTGCCTTGGTAAGCTGAGATAAAGCGTTTGCTGCCTTCTTAGTGCTGAACGAGGTCAGGAAAGCAGATTGTCACACAACTAATGCATGGTCAATGTACAACATACAAAATAAGTTCATGAGCATGTTTAAGCATCAAAATGTGAGAAAGGATAACGAAAACGTTGTTTTTCAACATTTATGTATATGGACAGTTATGCAAAACATACAAAATTAGTTTGTAAGCATTTTTTAGCCTCAACATGTGAAAAAGAACAGCGAAAAACTTGTTTTTCAACATGTATGTATATGAATAATTATGTAAAACATGCAAAATTTGTTTGTAAGCACTTATTAAGCATCAAAATTTGAAAAAGGTGAGATAAAGCTGAGACAAAGCGTTTGCTGCGTTCTTAGTGCTGAACGAGGTCAGGAAAGCAGATTGTCACACAACTAATGCATGGTCATTGTAAAACATACAAAAAAAGTTCATAAGCATCTTCAAGCATCAAAATGTGAAAAAGAATAACGAAAAAGTTGTTTTTCAACATGTATGTATATGGATAGTTATGTAAAACATAAAAAATTAGTTTGTAAGCATTTTTTAGCATCAATATGTGAAAAAGAACAGCGATAAAGTTGTTTTTCAACATGTATGCCATAATGCATGAATGTTGTGGAAATGAACATTCATTACATTTTTTGCCTTGGTAAGCTGAGATAAAGCGTTTGCTGCGTTCTTAGTGCTGAACGAGGTCAGGAAAGCAGATTGTCACACAACTAATGCATGGTCGTTGTAAAACATACAAAATAAGTTCATGATCCTGTTTAAGCATCAAAATGTGAGGAAGGATAACGAAAAAGTTGTTTTTCAACATGTATGTATATGAATAATTATGTAAAACATGCAAAATTAGTTTGTAAGCATTTATTAAGCATCAAAATTTGAAAAAGGTGAGATAAAGCTTAGACAAAGCGTTTGCTGCGTTCTTAGTGCTGAACGAGGTCTGGAAAGCAGATTGTCACACAACTAATGCATGGTCATTGTAAAACATACAAAATAAGTTCATGATCCTGTTTAAGCATCAAAATGTGAGAAAGGATAACGAAAACGTTGTTTTTCAACATGTATGTATATGGATAGTTATGTAAAACATACAAAATAAGTTTGTAAGCATTTTTTAGCATCAATATGTGAAAAAGAACAGCGAAAAAGTTGTTTTTCAACATGTATGTATATGATTAAATATGTAAAACATGGAAAATTAGTTTGTAAGCATTTATTAAGCATCAAAATTTAAAAAAGGTGAGATAAAGCTGAGACAAAGCGTTTGCTGCGTTCTTAGTGTTGAACGAGGTCAGGAAAGCAGACTGTCAAACAACTAATGCATGGTCATTGTAAAACATACAAAATAAGTTCATGAGCATGTTTAAGCATCAAAATGTGAGAAAGGATAACGAAAAAGTTGTTTTTCAACATGTATGCCAAAATGCATGAATTTTTGTGGAAATGAACATTCATTAAATTTTTTGCCTTGGTAAGCTGAGATAAAGCGTTTGCTGACTTCTTAGTGCTGAACGAGGTCAGGAAAGCAGATTGTCACACAACTAATGCATGGTCAATGTACAACATACAAAATAAGTTCATGAGCATGTTTAAGCATCAAAATGTGAGAAAGGATAACGAAAACGTTGTTTTTCAACATTTATGTATATGGATAGTTATGCAAAACATACAAAATTAGTTTGTAAGCAATTTTTAGCCTCAACATGTGAAAAAGAACAGCGAAAAACTTGTTTTTCAACATGTATGTATATGAATAATTATGTAAAACATGCAAAATTTGTTTGTAAGCACTTATTAAGCATCAAAATTTGAAAAAGGTGAGATAAAGCTGAGACAAAGCGTTTGCTTTGTTCTTAGTGCTGAACGAGGTCAGGAAAGCAGATTGTCACACAACTAATGCATGGTCATTGTAAAACATACAAAAAAAGTTCATAAGCATCTTCAAGCATCAAAATGTGAAAAAGAATAACGAAAAAGTTGTTTTTCAACATGTATGTATATGGATAGTTATGTAAAACATAAAAAATTAGTTTGTAAGCATTTTTTAGCATCAATATGTGAAAAAGAACAGCGATAAAGTTGTTTTTCAACATGTATGCCATAATGCATGAATGTTGTGGAAATGAACATTCATTACATTTTTTGCCTTGGTAAGCTGAGATAAAGCGTTTGCTGCGTTCTTAGTGCTGAACGAGGTCAGGAAAGCAGATTGTCACACAACTAATGCATGGTCATTGTAAAACATACAAAATAAGTTCATGAGCATGTTTAAGCATCAAAATGTGAGAAAGGATAACGAAAACGTTGTTTTTCAACATGTATGTATATGGATAGTTATGTAAAACATACAAAATTAGTTTGTAAGCACTTTTTAGCATCAATATGTGAAAAAGAACAGCGAAAAAGTTGTTTTTCAACATATATGTATATGGGTAATTATGTAAAACATGCAAAATTAGTTGGTAAGTACTTATTAAGCATCAAAATTTGAAAAAGGTGAGATAAAGCTGAGACAAAGCGTTTGCTGCGTTCTTAGTGCTGAACGAGGTCAGGAAAGCAGATTGTCACACAACTAATGCATGGTCATTGTAAAACATACAAAATAAGTTCATGACCATGTTTAGGCATCAAAATTTTAAAAAGGTGAGATAAAGCTTAGACAAAGCGTTTGCTGCGTTCTTAGTGCTGAACGAGGTCTGGAAAGCAGATTGTCACACAACTAATGCATGGTCATTGTAAAACATACAAAATAAGTTCATGATCCTGTTTAAGCATCAAAATGTGAGAAAGGATAACGAAAACGTTGTTTTTCAACATGTATGTATATGGATAGTTATGTAAAACATACAAAATAAGTTTGTAAGCATTTTTTAGCATCAATATGTGAAAAAGAACAGCGAAAAAGTTGTTTTTCAACATGTATGTATATGATTAAATATGTAAAACATTGAAAATTAGTTTGTAAGCATTTATTATGCATCAAAATTTAAAAAAGGTGAGATAAAGCTGAGACAAAGCGTTTGCTGCGTTCTTAGTGTTGAACGAGGTCAGGAAAGCAGACTGTCAAACAACTAATGCATGGTCATTGTAAAACATACAAAATAAGTTCATGAGCATGTTTAAGCATCAAAATGTGAGAAAGGATAACGAAAAAGTTGTTTTTCAACATGTATGCCAAAATGCATGAATTTTTGTGGAAATGAACATTCATTACATTTTTTGCCTTGGTAAGCTGAGATAAAGCGTTTGCTGCCTTCTTAGTGCTGAACGAGGTCAGGAAAGCAGATTGTCACACAACTAATGCATGGTCAATGTACAACATACAAAATAAGTTCATGAGCATGTTTAAGCATCAAAATGTGAGAAAGGATAACGAAAACGTTGTTTTTCAACATTTATGTATATGGATAGTTATGCAAAACATACAAAATTAGTTTGTAAGCATTTTTTAGCCTCAACATGTGAAAAAGAACAGCGAAAAACTTGTTTTTCAACATGTATGTATATGAATAATTATGTAAAACATGCAAAATTTGTTTGTAAGCACTTATTAAGCATCAAAATTTGAAAAAGGTGAGATAAAGCTGAGACAAAGCGTTTGCTGCGTTCTTAGTGCTGAACGAGGTCAGGAAAGCAGATTGTCACACAACTAATGCATGGTCATTGTAAAACATACAAAAAAAGTTCATAAGCATCTTCAAGCATCAAAATGTGAAAAAGAATAACGAAAAAGTTGTTTTTCAACATGTATGTATATGGATAGTTATGTAAAACATAAAAAATTAGTTTGTAAGCATTTTTTAGCATCAATATGTGAAAAAGAACAGCGATAAAGTTGTTTTTCAACATGTATGCCATAATGCATGAATGTTGTGGAAATGAACATTCATTACATTTTTTGCCTTGGTAAGCTGAGATAAAGCGTTTGCTGCGTTCTTAGTGCTGAACGAGGTCAGGAAAGCAGATTGTCACACAACTAATGCATGGTCATTGTAAAACATACAAAATAAGTTCATGAGCATGTTTAAGCATCAAAATGTGAGAAAGGATAACGAAAACGTTGTTTTTCAACATGTATGTATATGGATAGTTATGTAAAACATACAAAATTAGTTTGTAAGCACTTTTTAGCATCAATATGTGAAAAAGAACAGCGAAAAAGTTGTTTTTCAACATATATGTATATGGGTAATTATGTAAAACATGCAAAATTAGTTGGTAAGTACTTATTAAGCATCAAAATTTGAAAAAGGTGAGATAAAGCTGAGACAAAGCGTTTGCTGCGTTCTTAGTGCTGAACGAGGTCAGGAAAGCAGATTGTCACACAACTAATGCATGGTCATTGTAAAACATACAAAATAAGTTCATGACCATGTTTAGGCATCAAAATTTTAAAAAGGTGAGATAAAGCTTAGACAAAGCGTTTGCTGCGTTCTTAGTGCTGAACGAGGTCTGGAAAGCAGATTGTCACACAACTAATGCATGGTCATTGTAAAACATACAAAATAAGTTCATGATCCTGTTTAAGCATCAAAATGTGAGAAAGGATAACGAAAACGTTGTTTTTCAACATGTATGTATATGGATAGTTATGTAAAACATACAAAATAAGTTTGTAAGCATTTTTTAGCATCAATATGTGAAAAAGAACAGCGAAAAAGTTGTTTTTCAACATGTATGTATATGATTAAATATGTAAAACATTGAAAATTAGTTTGTAAGCATTTATTATGCATCAAAATTTAAAAAAGGTGAGATAAAGCTGAGACAAAGCGTTTGCTGCGTTCTTAGTGTTGAACGAGGTCAGGAAAGCAGACTGTCAAACAACTAATGCATGGTCATTGTAAAACATACAAAATAAGTTCATGAGCATGTTTAAGCATCAAAATGTGAGAAAGGATAACGAAAAAGTTGTTTTTCAACATGTATGCCAAAATGCATGAATTTTTGTGGAAATGAACATTCATTACATTTTTTGCCTTGGTAAGCTGAGATAAAGCGTTTGCTGACTTCTTAGTGCTGAACGAGGTCAGGAAAGCAGATTGTCACACAACTAATGCATGGTCAATGTACAACATACAAAATAAGTTCATGAGCATGTTTAAGCATCAAAATGTGAGAAAGGATAACGAAAACGTTGTTTTTCAACATTTATGTATATGGATAGTTATGCATAACATACAAAATTAGTTTGTAAGCAATTTTTAGCCTCAACATGTGAAAAAGAACAGCGAAAAACTTGTTTTTCAACATGTATGTATATGAATAATTATGTAAAACATGCAAAATTTGTTTGTAAGCACTTATTAAGCATCAAAATTTGAAAAAGGTGAGATAAAGCTGAGACAAAGCGTTTGCTTTGTTCTTAGTGCTGAACGAGGTCAGGAAAGCAGATTGTCACACAACTAATGCATGGTCATTGTAAAACATACAAAAAAAGTTCATAAGCATCTTCAAGCATCAAAATGTGAAAAAGAATAACGAAAAAGTTGTTTTTCAACATGTATGTATATGGATAGTTATGTAAAACATAAAAAATTAGTTTGTAAGCATTTTTTAGCATCAATATGTGAAAAAGAACAGCGATAAAGTTGTTTTTCAACATGTATGCCATAATGCATGAATGTTGTGGAAATGAACATTCATTACATTTTTTGCCTTGGTAAGCTGAGATAAAGCGTTTGCTGCGTTCTTAGTGCTGAACGAGGTCAGGAAAGCAGATTGTCACACAACTAATGCATGGTCATTGTAAAACATACAAAATAAGTTCATGAGCATGTTTAAGCATCAAAATGTGAGAAAGGATAACGAAAACGTTGTTTTTCAACATGTATGTATATGGATAGTTATGTAAAACATACAAAATTAGTTTGTAAGCACTTTTTAGCATCAATATGTGAAAAAGAACAGCGAAAAAGTTGTTTTTCAACATATATGTATATGGGTAATTATGTAAAACATGCAAAATTAGTTGGTAAGTACTTATTAAGCATCAAAATTTGAAAAAGGTGAGATAAAGCTGAGACAAAGCGTTTGCTGCGTTCTTAGTGCTGAACGAGGTCAGGAAAGCAGATTGTCACACAACTAATGCATGGTCATTGTAAAACATACAAAATAAGTTCATGACCATGTTTAGGCATCAAAATTTTAAAAAGGTGAGATAAAGCTTAGACAAAGCGTTTGCTGCGTTCTTAGTGCTGAACGAGGTCTGGAAAGCAGATTGTCACACAACTAATGCATGGTCATTGTAAAACATACAAAATAAGTTCATGATCCTGTTTAAGCATCAAAATGTGAGAAAGGATAATGAAAACGTTGTTTTTCAACATGTATGTATATGGATAGTTATGTAAAACATACAAAATAAGTTTGTAAGCATTTTTTAGCATCAATATGTGAAAAAGAACAGCGAAAAAGTTGTTTTTCAACATGTATGTATATGATTAAATATGTAAAACATGGAAAATTAGTTTGTAAGCATTTATTAAGCATCAAAATTTAAAAAAGGTGAGATAAAGCTGAGACAAAGCGTTTGCTGCGTTCTTAGTGTTGAACGAGGTCAGGAAAGCAGACTGTCAAACAACTAATGCATGGTCATTGTAAAACATACAAAATAAGTTCATGAGCATGTTTAAGCATCAAAATGTGAGAAAGGATAACGAAAAAGTTGTTTTTCAACATGTATGCCAAAATGCATGAATTTTTGTGGAAATGAACATTCATTACATTTTTTGCCTTGGTAAGCTGAGATAAAGCGTTTGCTGACTTCTTAGTGCTGAACGAGGTCAGGAAAGCAGATTGTCACACAACTAATGCATGGTCAATGTACAACATACAAAATAAGTTCATGAGCATGTTTAAGCATCAAAATGTGAGAAAGGATAACGAAAACGTTGTTTTTCAACATTTATGTATATGGATAGTTATGCAAAACATACAAAATTAGTTTGTAAGCATTTTTTAGCCTCAACATGTGAAAAAGAACAGCGAAAAACTTGTTTTTCAACAGTATGTATATGAATAATTATGTAAAACATGCAAAATTTGTTTGTAAGCACTTATTAAGCATCAAAATTTGAAAAAGGTGAGATAAAGCTGAGACAAAGCGTTTGCTTTGTTCTTAGTGCTGAACGAGGTCAGGAAAGCAGATTGTCACACAACTAATGCATGGTCATTGTAAAACATACAAAAAAAGTTCATAAGCATCTTCAAGCATCAAAATGTGAAAAAGAATAACGAAAAAGTTGTTTTTCAACATGTATGTATATGGATAGTTATGTAAAACATAAAAAATTAGTTTGTAAGCATTTTTTAGCATCAATATGTGAAAAAGAACAGCGATAAAGTTGTTTTTCAAAATGTATGCCATAATGCATGAATGTTGTGGAAATGAACATTCATTACATTTTTTGCCTTGGTAAGCTGAGATAAAGCGTTTGCTGCGTTCTTACTGCTGAACGAGGTCAGGAAAGCAGATTGTCACACAACTAATGCATGGTAATTGTAAAACATACAAAATAAGTTCATGAGCATGTGTAAGCATCAAAATGTGAGAAAGGATAACGAAAACGTTGTTTTTCAACATGTATGTATATGGATAGTTATGTAAAACATACAAAATAAGTTTGTAAGCATTTTTTAGCATCAAAATTTGAAAAAGGTGAGATAAAGCTTAGACAAAGCGTTTGCTGCGTTCTTAGTGCTGAACGAGGTCTGGAAAGCAGATTGTCACACAACTAATGCATGGTCATTGTAAAACATACAAAATAAGTTCATGATCCTGTTTAAGCATCAAAATGTGAGAAAGGATAACGAAAACGTTGTTTTTCAACATGTATGTATATGGATAGTTATGTAAAACATACAAAATAAGTTTGTAAGCATTTTTTAGCATCAATATGTGAAAAAGAACAGCGAAAAAGTTGTTTTTCAACATGTATGTATATGATTAAATATGTAAAACATGGAAAATTAGTTTGTAAGCATTTATTAAGCATCAAAATTTAAAAAAGGTGAGATAAAGCTGAGACAAAGCGTTTGCTGCGTTCTTAGTGTTGAACGAGGTCAGGAAAGCAGACTGTCAAACAACTAATGCATGGTCATTGTAAAACATACAAAATAAGTTCATGAGCATGTTTAAGCATCAAAATGTGAGAAAGGATAACGAAAAAGTTGTTTTTCAACATGTATGCCAAAATGCATGAATTTTTGTGGAAATGAACATTCATTAAATTTTTTGCCTTGGTAAGCTGAGATAAAGCGTTTGCTGACTTCTTAGTGCTGAACGAGGTCAGGAAAGCAGATTGTCACACAACTAATGCATGGTCAATGTACAACATACAAAATAAGTTCATGAGCATGTTTAAGCATCAAAATGTGAGAAAGGATAACGAAAACGTTGTTTTTCAACATTTATGTATATGGATAGTTATGCAAAACATACAAAATTAGTTTGTAAGCAATTTTTAGCCTCAACATGTGAAAAAGAACAGCGAAAAACTTGTTTTTCAACATGTATGTATATGAATAATTATGTAAAACATGCAAAATTTGTTTGTAAGCACTTATTAAGCATCAAAATTTGAAAAAGGTGAGATAAAGCTGAGACAAAGCGTTTGCTTTGTTCTTAGTGCTGAACGAGGTCAGGAAAGCAGATTGTCACACAACTAATGCATGGTCATTGTAAAACATACAAAAAAAGTTCATAAGCATCTTCAAGCATCAAAATGTGAAAAAGAATAACGAAAAAGTTGTTTTTCAACATGTATGTATATGGATAGTTATGTAAAACATAAAAAATTAGTTTGTAAGCATTTTTTAGCATCAATATGTGAAAAAGAACAGCGATAAAGTTGTTTTTCAACATGTATGCCATAATGCATGAATGTTGTGGAAATGAACATTCATTACATTTTTTGCCTTGGTAAGCTGAGATAAAGCGTTTGCTGCGTTCTTAGTGCTGAACGAGGTCAGGAAAGCAGATTGTCACACAACTAATGCATGGTCATTGTAAAACATACAAAATAAGTTCATGAGCATGTTTAAGCATCAAAATGTGAGAAAGGATAACGAAAACGTTGTTTTTCAACATGTATGTATATGGATAGTTATGTAAAACATACAAAATTAGTTTGTAAGCACTTTTTAGCATCAATATGTGAAAAAGAACAGCGAAAAAGTTGTTTTTCAACATATATGTATATGGGTAATTATGTAAAACATGCAAAATTAGTTGGTAAGTACTTATTAAGCATCAAAATTTGAAAAAGGTGAGATAAAGCTGAGACAAAGCGTTTGCTGCGTTCTTAGTGCTGAACGAGGTCAGGAAAGCAGATTGTCACACAACTAATGCATGGTCATTGTAAAACATACAAAATAAGTTCATGACCATGTTTAGGCATCAAAATTTTAAAAAGGTGAGATAAAGCTTAGACAAAGCGTTTGCTGCGTTCTTAGTGCTGAACGAGGTCTGGAAAGCAGATTGTCACACAACTAATGCATGGTCATTGTAAAACATACAAAATAAGTTCATGATCCTGTTTAAGCATCAAAATGTGAGAAAGGATAACGAAAACGTTGTTTTTCAACATGTATGTATATGGATAGTTATGTAAAACATACAAAATAAGTTTGTAAGCATTTTTTAGCATCAATATGTGAAAAAGAACAGCGAAAAAGTTGTTTTTCAACATGTATGTATATGATTAAATATGTAAAACATGGAAAATTAGTTTGTAAGCATTTATTAAGCATCAAAATTTAAAAAAGGTGAGATAAAGCTGAGACAAAGCGTTTGCTGCGTTCTTAGTGTTGAACGAGGTCAGGAAAGCAGACTGTCAAACAACTAATGCATGGTCATTGTAAAACATACAAAATAAGTTCATGAGCATGTTTAAGCATCAAAATGTGAGAAAGGATAACGAAAAAGTTGTTTTTCAACATGTATGCCAAAATGCATGAATTTTTGTGGAAATGAACATTCATTACATTTTTTGCCTTGGTAAGCTGAGATAAAGCGTTTGCTGACTTCTTAGTGCTGAACGAGGTCAGGAAAGCAGATTGTCACACAACTAATGCATGGTCAATGTACAACATACAAAATAAGTTCATGAGCATGTTTAAGCATCAAAATGTGAGAAAGGATAACGAAAACGTTGTTTTTCAACATTTATGTATATGGATAGTTATGCAAAACATACAAAATTAGTTTGTAAGCATTTTTTAGCCTCAACATGTGAAAAAGAACAGCGAAAAACTTGTTTTTCAACAGTATGTATATGAATAATTATGTAAAACATGCAAAATTTGTTTGTAAGCACTTATTAAGCATCAAAATTTGAAAAAGGTGAGATAAAGCTGAGACAAAGCGTTTGCTTTGTTCTTAGTGCTGAACGAGGTCAGGAAAGCAGATTGTCACACAACTAATGCATGGTCATTGTAAAACATACAAAAAAAGTTCATAAGCATCTTCAAGCATCAAAATGTGAAAAAGAATAACGAAAAAGTTGTTTTTCAACATGTATGTATATGGATAGTTATGTAAAACATAAAAAATTAGTTTGTAAGCATTTATTAAGCATCAGAATTTGAAAAAGGTGGGATAAAGCTGAGACAAAGCGTTTGCTGCGTTCTTAGTGCTGAACGAGGTCAGGAAAGCAGATTGTCACACAACTAATGCATGGTCAATGTACAACATACAAAATAAGTTCATGAGCATGTTTAAGCATCAAAATGTGAGAAAGGATAACGAAAACGTTGTTTTTCAACATTTATGTATATGGATAGTTATGCAAAACATACAAAATTAGTTTGTAAGCATTTTTTAGCCTCAACATGTGAAAAAGAACAGCGAAAAACTTGTTTTTCAACATGTATGTATATGAATAATTATGTAAAACATGCAAAATTTGTTTGTAAGCACTTATTAAGCATCAAAATTTGAAAAAGGTGAGATAAAGCTGAGACAAAGCGTTTGCTGCGTTCTTAGTGCTGAACGAGGTCTGGAAAGCAGATTGTCACACAACTAATGCATGGTCATTGTAAAACATACAAAAAAAGTTCATAAGCATCTTCAAGCATCAAAATGTGAAAAAGAATAACGAAAAAGTTGTTTTTCAACATGTATGTATATGGATAGTTATGTAAAACATAAAAAATTAGTTTGTAAGCATTTTTTAGCATCAATATGTGAAAAAGAACAGCGATAAAGTTGTTTTTCAACATGTATGCCATAATGCATGAATGTTGTGGAAATGAACATTCATTACATTTTTTGCCTTGGTAAGCTGAGATAAAGCGTTTGCTGCGTCCTTAGTGCTGAACGAGGTCAGGAAAGCACATTGTCACACAACTAATGCATGGTCGTTGTAAAACATACAAAATAAGTTCATGATCCTGTTTAAGCATCAAAATGTGAGGAAGGATAACGAAAAAGTTGTTTTTCAACATGTATGTATATGGGTAATTATGTAAAACATGCAAAATTAGTTTGTAAGCACTTATTAAGCATCAAAATTTGAAAAAGGTGAGATAAAGCTGAGACAAAGCGTTTGCTGCGTTCTTAGTGCTGAACGAGGTCAGGAAAGCAGATTGTCACACAACCAATGCATTGTCATTGTAAAACATACAAAATAAGTTCATGAGCATGTTTAGGCATCAAAATGTGAGAAAGGATAACGAAAACGTTGTTTTTCAACATGTATGTATATGGATAGTTATGTAAAACATACAAAATTAGTTTGTAAGCATTTTTTAGCATCAATATGTGAAAAAGAACAGCGAAAAAGTTGTTTTTCAACATGTATGTATATGGGTAATTATGTAAAACATGCAAAATTAGTTTGTAAGTACTTATTAAGCATCAAAATTTGAAAAAGGTGAGATAAAGCTGAGACAAAGCGTTTGCTGCGTTCTTAGTGCTGAACGAGGTCAGGAAAGCAGATTGTCACACAACTAATGCATGGTCATTGTAAAACATACAAAATAAGTTCATGACCATGTTTAGGCATCAAAATTTTAAAAAGGTGAGATAAAGCTTAGACAAAGCGTTTGCTGCGTTCTTAGTGCTGAACGAGGTCTGGAAAGCAGATTGTCACACAACTAATGCATGGTCATTGTAAAACATACAAAATAAGTTCATGATCCTGTTTAAGCATCAAAATGTGAGAAAGGATAACGAAAACGTTGTTTTTCAACATGTATGTATATGGATAGTTATGTAAAACATACAAAATAAGTTTGTAAGCAATTTTTAGCATCAATATGTGAAAAAGAACAGCGAAAAAGTTGTTTTTCAACATGTATGTATATGATTAAATATGTAAAACATGGAAAATTAGTTTGTAAGCATTTATTAAGCATCAAAATTTAAAAAAGGTGAGATAAAGCTGAGACAAAGCGTTTGCTGCGTTCTTAGTGTTGAACGAGGTCAGGAAAGCAGACTGTCAAACAACTAATGCATGGTCATTGTAAAACATACAAAATAAGTTCATGAGCATGTTTAAGCATCAAAATGTGAGAAAGGATAACGAAAAAGTTGTTTTTCAACATGTATGCCAAAATGCATGAATTTTTGTGGAAATGAACATTCATTAAATTTTTTGCCTTGGTAAGCTGAGATAAAGCGTTTGCTGACTTCTTAGTGCTGAACGAGGTCAGGAAAGCAGATTGTCACACAACTAATGCATGGTCAATGTACAACATACAAAATAAGTTCATGAGCATGTTTAAGCATCAAAATGTGAGAAAGGATAACGAAAACGTTGTTTTTCAACATTTATGTATATGGATAGTTATGCAAAACATACAAAATTAGTTTGTAAGCATTTTTTAGCCTCAACATGTGAAAAAGAACAGCGAAAAACTTGTTTTTCAACATGTATGTATATGAATAATTATGTAAAACATGCAAAATTTGTTTGTAAGCACTTATTAAGCATCAAAATTTGAAAAAGGTGAGATAAAGCTGAGACAAAGCGTTTGCTTTGTTCTTAGTGCTGAACGAGGTCAGGAAAGCAGATTGTCACACAACTAATGCATGGTCATTGTAAAACATACAAAAAAAGTTCATAAGCATCTTCAAGCATCAAAATGTGAAAAAGAATAACGAAAAAGTTGTTTTTCAACATGTATGTATATGGATAGTTATGTAAAACATAAAAAATTAGTTTGTAAGCATTTTTTAGCATCAATATGTGAAAAAGAACAGCGATAAAGTTGTTTTTCAACATGTATGCCATAATGCATGAATGTTGTGGAAATGAACATTCATTACATTTTTTGCCTTGGTAAGCTGAGATAAAGCGTTTGCTGCGTTCTTACTGCTGAACGAGGTCAGGAAAGCAGATTGTCACACAACTAATGCATGGTAATTGTAAAACATACAAAATAAGTTCATGAGCATGTCTAAGCATCAAAATGTGAGAAAGGATAACGAAAACGTTGTTTTTCAACATGTATGTATATGGATAGTTATGTAAAACATACAAAATAAGTTTGTAAGCATTTTTTAGCATCAATATGTGAAAAAGAACAGCGAAAAAGTTGTTTTTCAACATGTATGTATATGATTAAATATGTAAAACATGGAAAATTAGTTTGTAAGCATTTATTAAGCATCAAAATTTAAAAAAGGTGAGATAAAGCTGAGACAAAGCGTTTGCTGCGTTCTTAGTGTTGAACGAGGTCAGGAAAGCAGACTGTCAAACAACTAATGCATGGTCATTGTAAAACATACAAAATAAGTTCATGAGCATGTTTAAGCATCAAAATGTGAGAAAGGATAACGAAAAAGTTGTTTTTCAACATGTATGCCAAAATGCATGAATTTTTGTGGAAATGAACATTCATTAAATTTTTTGCCTTGGTAAGCTGAGATAAAGCGTTTGCTGCCTTCTTAGTGCTGAACGAGGTCAGGAAAGCAGATTGTCACACAACTAATGCATGGTCAATGTACAACATACAAAATAAGTTCATGAGCATGTTTAAGCATCAAAATGTGAGAAAGGATAACGAAAACGTTGTTTTTCAACATTTATGTATATGGATAGTTATGCAAAACATACAAAATTAGTTTGTAAGCATTTTTTAGCCTCAACATGTGAAAAAGAACAGCGAAAAACTTGTTTTTCAACATGTATGTAAATGAATAATTATGTAAAACATGCAAAATTTGTTTGTAAGCACTTATTAAGCATCAAAATTTGAAAAAGGTGAGATAAAGCTGAGACAAAGCGTTTGCTGCGTTCTTAGTGCTGAACGAGGTCAGGAAAGCAGATTGTCGCACAACTAATGCATGGTCATTGTAAAACATACAAAAAAAGTTCATAAGCATCTTCAAGCATCAAAATGTGAAAAAGAATAACGAAAAAGTTGTTTTTCAACATGTATGTATATGGATAGTTATGTAAAACATAAAAAATTAGTTTGTAAGCATTTTTTAGCATCAATATGTGAAAAAGAACAGCGATAAAGTTGTTTTTCAACATGTATGCCATAATGCATGAATGTTGTGGAAATGAACATTCATTACATTTTTTGCCTTGGTAAGCTGAGATAAAGCGTTTGCTGCGTTCTTAGTGCTGAACGAGGTCAGGAAAGCAGATTGTCACACAACTAATGCATGGTCATTGTAAAACATACAAAATAAGTTCATGATCCTGTTTAAGCATCAAAATGTGAGGAAGGATAACGAAAAAGTTGTTTTCACATAATGAATAGTTATGATAGTATATGGATAGTCATGTAAAACATACAAAATTAGTTTGTAAGCATTTTTTAGCATCAATATGTGAAAAAGAACAGCGATAAAGTTGTTTTTCAACATGTATGCCATAATGCATGAATGTTGTGGAAATGAACATTCATTACATTTTTTGCCTTGGTAAGCTGAGATAAAGCGTTTGCTGCCTTCTTAGTGCTGAACGAGGTCAGGAAAGCAGATTGTCACACAACTAATGCATGGTCACTGTAAATCATACAAAATAAGTTCATGATCCTGTTTAAGCATCAAAATGTGAGGAAGGATAACGAAAAAGTTGTTTTTCAACATGTATGTATATGGATAGTCATGTAAAACATACAAAATTAGTTTGTAAGCATTTTTTAGTATCAATATGTGAAAAAGAACAGCGAAAAAGTTGTTTTTCAACATGTATGTATATGGGTATTTATGTAAAACATGCAAAATTAGTTTGTAAGCACTTATTAAGCATCAAAATTTGAAAAAGGTGAGATAAAGCTGAGACAAAGCGTTTGCTGCGATCTTAGTGCTGAACGAGGTCAGGAAAGCAGATTGCCACGCACCTAATGCATGGTCATTGTAAAACATACAAAATAAGTTCATGATCCTGTTTAAGCATCAAAATGTGAGGAAGGATAACGAAAACGTTGTTTTTCAACATGTATGTATATGGATAGTTATGTAAAACATACAAAATTAGTTTGTAAGCATTTATTAAGCATCAAAATTTGAAAAAGGTGAGATAAAGCTGAGACAAAGCGTTTGCTGCGTCCTTAGTGCTGAACGAGGTCAGGAAAGCAGATTGTCACACAACTAATGCATGGTCGTTGTAAAACATACAAAATAAGTTCATGAGCATGTTTAGGCATCAAAATGTGAGAAAGGATAACGAAAACGTTGTTTTTCAACATGTATGTATATGGATAGTTATGTAAAACATACAAAATTAGTTTGTAAGCATTTTTTAGCATCAATATGTGAAAAAGAACAGCGAAAAAGTTGTTTTTCAACATGTATGTATATGGGTAATTATGTAAAACATGCAAAATTAGTTTGTAAGTACTTATTAAGCATCAAAATTTGAAAAAGGTGAGATAAAGCTGAGACAAAGCGTTTGCTGCGTTCTTAGTGCTGAACGAGGTCAGGAAAGCAGATTGTCACACAACTAATGCATGGTCATTGTAAAACATACAAAATAAGTTCATGACCATGTTTAGGCATCAAAATTTTAAAAAGGTGAGATAAAGCTTAGACAAAGCGTTTGCTGCGTTCTTAGTGCTGAACGAGGTCTGGAAAGCAGATTGTCACACAACTAATGCATGGTCATTGTAAAACATACAAAATAAGTTCATGATCCTGTTTAAGCATCAAAATGTGAGAAAGGATAACGAAAACGTTGTTTTTCAACATGTATGTATATGGATAGTTATGTAAAACATACAAAATAAGTTTGTAAGCATTTTTTAGCATCAATATGTGAAAAAGAACAGCGAAAAAGTTGTTTTTCAACATGTATGTATATGATTAAATATGTAAAACATGGAAAATTAGTTTGTAAGCATTTATTAAGCATCAAAATTTAAAAAAGGTGAGATAAAGCTGAGACAAAGCGTTTGCTGCGTTCTTAGTGTTGAACGAGGTCAGGAAAGCAGACTGTCAAACAACTAATGCATGGTCATTGTAAAACATACAAAATAAGTTCATGAGCATGTTTAAGCATCAAAATGTGAGAAAGGATAACGAAAAAGTTGTTTTTCAACATGTATGCCAAAATGCATGAATTTTTGTGGAAATGAACATTCATTACATTTTTTGCCTTGGTAAGCTGAGATAAAGCGTTTGCTGACTTCTTAGTGCTGAACGAGGTCAGGAAAGCAGATTGTCACACAACTAATGCATGGTCAATGTACAACATACAAAATAAGTTCATGAGCATGTTTAAGCATCAAAATGTGAGAAAGGATAACGAAAACGTTGTTTTTCAACATTTATGTATATGGATAGTTATGCAAAACATACAAAATTAGTTTGTAAGCATTTTTTAGCCTCAACATGTGAAAAAGAACAGCGAAAAACTTGTTTTTCAACAGTATGTATATGAATAATTATGTAAAACATGCAAAATTTGTTTGTAAGCACTTATTAAGCATCAAAATTTGAAAAAGGTGAGATAAAGCTGAGACAAAGCGTTTGCTTTGTTCTTAGTGCTGAACGAGGTCAGGAAAGCAGATTGTCACACAACTAATGCATGGTCATTGTAAAACATACAAAAAAAGTTCATAAGCATCTTCAAGCATCAAAATGTGAAAAAGAATAACGAAAAAGTTGTTTTTCAACATGTATGTATATGGATAGTTATGTAAAACATAAAAAATTAGTTTGTAAGCATTTTTTAGCATCAATATGTGAAAAAGAACAGCGATAAAGTTGTTTTTCAACATGTATGCCATAATGCATGAATGTTGTGGAAATGAACATTCATTACATTTTTTGCCTTGGTAAGCTGAGATAAAGCGTTTGCTGCGTTCTTACTGCTGAACGAGGTCAGGAAAGCAGATTGTCACACAACTAATGCATGGTAATTGTAAAACATACAAAATAAGTTCATGAGCATGTCTAAGCATCAAAATGTGAGAAAGGATAACGAAAACGTTGTTTTTCAACATGTATGTATATGGATAGTTATGTAAAACATACAAAATAAGTTTGTAAGCATTTTTTAGCATCAATATGTGAAAAAGAACAGCGAAAAAGTTGTTTTTCAACATGTATGTATATGATTAAATATGTAAAACATGGAAAATTAGTTTGTAAGCATTTATTAAGCATCAAAATTTAAAAAAGGTGAGATAAAGCTGAGACAAAGCGTTTGCTGCGTTCTTAGTGTTGAACGAGGTCAGGAAAGCAGACTGTCAAACAACTAATGCATGGTCATTGTAAAACATACAAAATAAGTTCATGAGCATGTTTAAGCATCAAAATGTGAGAAAGGATAACGAAAAAGTTGTTTTTCAACATGTATGCCAAAATGCATGAATTTTTGTGGAAATGAACATTCATTAAATTTTTTGCCTTGGTAAGCTGAGATAAAGCGTTTGCTGCCTTCTTAGTGCTGAACGAGGTCAGGAAAGCAGATTGTCACACAACTAATGCATGGTCAATGTACAACATACAAAATAAGTTCATGAGCATGTTTAAGCATCAAAATGTGAGAAAGGATAACGAAAACGTTGTTTTTCAACATTTATGTATATGGATAGTTATGCAAAACATACAAAATTAGTTTGTAAGCATTTTTTAGCCTCAACATGTGAAAAAGAACAGCGAAAAACTTGTTTTTCAACATGTATGTATATGAATAATTATGTAAAACATGCAAAATTTGTTTGTAAGCACTTATTAAGCATCAAAATTTGAAAAAGGTGAGATAAAGCTGAGACAAAGCGTTTGCTGCGTTCTTAGTGCTGAACGAGGTCAGGAAAGCAGATTGTCACACAACTAATGCATGGTCATTGTAAAACATACAAAAAAAGTTCATAAGCATCTTCAAGCATCAAAATGTGAAAAAGAATAACGAAAAAGTTGTTTTTCAACATGTATGTATATGGATAGTTATGTAAAACATAAAAAATTAGTTTGTAAGCATTTTTTAGCATCAATATGTGAAAAAGAACAGCGATAAAGTTGTTTTTCAACATGTATGCCATAATGCATGAATGTTGTGGAAATGAACATTCATTACATTTTTTGCCTTGGTAAGCTGAGATAAAGCGTTTGCTGCGTTCTTAGTGCTGAACGAGGTCAGGAAAGCAGATTGTCACACAACTAATGCATGGTCATTGTAAAACATACAAAATAAGTTCATGATCCTGTTTAAGCATCAAAATGTGAGGAAGGATAACGAAAAAGTTGTTTTCACATAATGAATAGTTATGATAGTATATGGATAGTCATGTAAAACATACAAAATTAGTTTGTAAGCACTTTTTAGCATCAATATGTGAAAAAGAACAGCGAAAAAGTTGTTTTTCAACATGTATGTATATAAATAATTATGTCAAACATGCAAAATTAGTTTGTAAGTACTTATTAAGCATCAAAATTTGAAAAAGGTGAGATAAAGCTGAGACAAAGCGTTTGCTGCGATCTTAGTGCTGAACGAGGTCTGGAAAGCAGATTGTCACACAACTAATGCATGGTCATTGTAAAACATACAAAATAAGTTCATGATCCTGTTTAAGCATCAAAATGTGAGAAAGGATAACGAAAACGTTGTTTTTCAACATGTATGTATATGGATAGTTATGTAAAACATACAAAATAAGTTTGTAAGCATTTTTTAGCATCAATATGTGAAAAAGAACAGCGAAAAAGTTGTTTTTCAACATGTATGTATATGATTAAATATGTAAAACATGGAAAATTAGTTTGTAAGCATTTATTAAGCATCAAAATTTAAAAAAGGTGAGATAAAGCTGAGACAAAGCGTTTGCTGCGTTCTTAGTGTTGAACGAGGTCAGGAAAGCAGACTGTCAAACAACTAATGCATGGTCATTGTAAAACATACAAAATAAGTTCATGAGCATGTTTAAGCATCAAAATGTGAGAAAGGATAACGAAAAAGTTGTTTTTCAACATGTATGCCAAAATGCATGAATTTTTGTGGAAATGAACATTCATTAAATTTTTTGCCTTGGTAAGCTGAGATAAAGCGTTTGCTGCCTTCTTAGTGCTGAACGAGGTCAGGAAAGCAGATTGTCACACAACTAATGCATGGTCAATGTACAACATACAAAATAAGTTCATGAGCATGTTTAAGCATCAAAATGTGAGAAAGGATAACGAAAACGTTGTTTTTCAACATTTATGTATATGGATAGTTATGCAAAACATACAAAATTAGTTTGTAAGCATTTTTTAGCCTCAACATGTGAAAAAGAACAGCGAAAAACTTGTTTTTCAACATGTATGTATATGAATAATTATGTAAAACATGCAAAATTTGTTTGTAAGCACTTATTAAGCATCAAAATTTGAAAAAGGTGAGATAAAGCTGAGACAAAGCGTTTGCTGCGTTCTTAGTGCTGAACGAGGTCAGGAAAGCAGATTGTCACACAACTAATGCATGGTCATTGTAAAACATACAAAAAAAGTTCATAAGCATCTTCAAGCATCAAAATGTGAAAAAGAATAACGAAAAAGTTGTTTTTCAACATGTATGTATATGGATAGTTATGTAAAACATAAAAAATTAGTTTGTAAGCATTTTTTAGCATCAATATGTGAAAAAGAACAGCGATAAAGTTGTTTTTCAACATGTATGCCATAATGCATGAATGTTGTGGAAATGAACATTCATTACATTTTTTGCCTTGGTAAGCTGAGATAAAGCGTTTGCTGCGTTCTTAGTGCTGAACGAGGTCAGGAAAGCAGATTGTCACACAACTAATGCATGGTCATTGTAAAACATACAAAATAAGTTCATGATCCTGTTTAAGCATCAAAATGTGAGGAAGGATAACGAAAAAGTTGTTTTCACATAATGAATAGTTATGATAGTATATGGATAGTCATGTAAAACATACAAAATTAGTTTGTAAGCACTTTTTAGCATCAATATGTGAAAAAGAACAGCGAAAAAGTTGTTTTTCAACATGTATGTATATAAATAATTATGTCAAACATGCAAAATTAGTTTGTAAGTACTTATTAAGCATCAAAATTTGAAAAAGGTGAGATAAAGCTGAGACAAAGCGTTTGCTGCGATCTTAGTGCTGAACGAGGTCTGGAAAGCAGATTGTCACACAACTAATGCATGGTCATTGTAAAACATACAAAATAAGTTCATGATCCTGTTTAAGCATCAAAATGTGAGGAAGGATAACGAAAAAGTTGTTTTTCAACATGTATGTATATGGATAGTCATGTAAAACATACAAAATTAGTTTGTAAGCATTTTTTAGCATCAATATGTGAAAACGACAGCGAAAAAGTTGTTTTTCAACATGTATGTATATGGGTATTTATGTAAAACATGCAAAATTAGTTTGAAAGCACTTATTAGGCATCAAAATTTGAAAAAGGTGAGATAAAGCTGAGACAAAGCGTTTGCTGCGTTCTTAGTGCTGAACGAGGTCAGGAAAGCAGATTGTCACACAACTAATGCATGGTCACTGTAAATCATACAAAATAAGTTCATGATCCTGTTTAAGCATCAAAATGTGAGGAAGGATAACGAAAAAGTTGTTTTTCAACATGTATGTATATGGATAGTCATGTAAAACATACAAAATTAGTTTGTAAGCATTTTTTAGCATCAATATGTGAAAAAGAACAGCGAAAAAGTTGTTTTTCAACATGTATGTATATGGGTATTTATGTAAAACATGCAAAATTAGTTTGTAAGCACTTATTAAGCATCAAAATTTGAAAAAGGTGAGATAAAGCTGAGACAAAGCGTTTGCTGCGATCTTAGTGCTGAACGAGGTCAGGAAAGCAGATTGCCACGCACCTAATGCATGGTCATTGTAAAACATACAAAATAAGTTCATGATCCTGTTTAAGCATCAAAATGTGAGGAAGGATAACGCAAAAGTTGTTTTTCAACATGTAGGTATATGGATAGTCATGTAAAACATACAAAATTAGTTTGTAAGTATTTTTTAGTATCAATATGTGAAAAAGAACAGCGAAAAAGTTGTTTTCAACATGTATGTATATGGGTAATTATGTAAAACATGCAAAATTAGTTTGTAAGCACTTATTAAGCATCAAAATTTGAAAAAGGTGAGATGAACCTGAGACAAAGCGTTTGCTGCGTTTTTAGTGCTGAACGAGGTCAGGAAAGCACATTGTCACACAACTAATGCATGGTCATTGTAAAACATACAAAATAAGTTCATGATCCTGTTTAAGCATCAAAATGTGAGGAAGGATAACGAAAAAGTTGTTTTTCAACATGTATGTATATGAATAATTATGTAAAACATGCAAAATTAGTTTGTAAGCATTTATTAAGCATCAAAATTTGAAAAGGTGAGATAAAGCTGAGACAAAGCGTTTGCTGCGTTCTTAGTGCTGAACGAGGTCAGGAAAGCAGATTGTCACACAACCAATGCATTGTCATTGTAAAACATACAAAATAAGTTCATGAGCATGTTTAGGCATCAAAATGTGAGAAAGGATAACGAAAACGTTGTTTTTCAACATGTATGTATATGGGTAATTATGTAAAACATGCAAAATTAGTTTGTAAGCACTTATTAAGCATCAATATGTGAAAAAGAACAGCGAAAAAGTCGTTTTTCAACATGTATGTATATGGGTAATTATGTAAAACATGCAAAATTAGTTTGTAAGCATTTATTAAGCATCAAAATTTGAAAAAGGTGAGATAAAGCTGAGACAAAGCGTTTGCTGCGTTCTTAGTGCTGAACGAGGTCAGGAAAGCAGATTGTCACACAACTAATGCATGGTCATTGTAAAACATACAAAATAAGTTCATGACCATGTTTAGGCATCAAAATTTTAAAAAGGTGAGATAAAGCTTAGACAAAGCGTTTGCTGCGTTCTTAGTGCTGAACGAGGTCTGGAAAGCAGATTGTCACACAACTAATGCATGGTCATTGTAAAACATACAAAATAAGTTCATGATCCTGTTTAAGCATCAAAATGTGAGAAAGGATAACGAAAACGTTGTTTTTCAACATGTATGTATATGGATAGTTATGTAAAACATACAAAATAAGTTTGTAAGCATTTTTTAGCATCAATATGTGAAAAAGAACAGCGAAAAAGTTGTTTTTCAACATGTATGTATATGATTAAATATGTAAAACATGGAAAATTAGTTTGTAAGCATTTATTAAGCATCAAAATTTAAAAAAGGTGAGATAAAGCTGAGACAAAGCGTTTGCTGCGTTCTTAGTGTTGAACGAGGTCAGGAAAGCAGACTGTCAAACAACTAATGCATGGTCATTGTAAAACATACAAAATAAGTTCATGAGCATGTTTAAGCATCAAAATGTGAGAAAGGATAACGAAAAAGTTGTTTTTCAACATGTATGCCAAAATGCATGAATTTTTGTGGAAATGAACATTCATTACATTTTTTGCCTTGGTAAGCTGAGATAAAGCGTTTGCTGACTTCTTAGTGCTGAACGAGGTCAGGAAAGCAGATTGTCACACAACTAATGCATGGTCAATGTACAACATACAAAATAAGTTCATGAGCATGTTTAAGCATCAAAATGTGAGAAAGGATAACGAAAACGTTGTTTTTCAACATTTATGTATATGGATAGTTATGCAAAACATACAAAATTAGTTTGTAAGCATTTTTTAGCCTCAACATGTGAAAAAGAACAGCGAAAAACTTGTTTTTCAACAGTATGTATATGAATAATTATGTAAAACATGCAAAATTTGTTTGTAAGCACTTATTAAGCATCAAAATTTGAAAAAGGTGAGATAAAGCTGAGACAAAGCGTTTGCTTTGTTCTTAGTGCTGAACGAGGTCAGGAAAGCAGATTGTCACACAACTAATGCATGGTCATTGTAAAACATACAAAAAAAGTTCATAAGCATCTTCAAGCATCAAAATGTGAAAAAGAATAACGAAAAAGTTGTTTTTCAACATGTATGTATATGGATAGTTATGTAAAACATAAAAAATTAGTTTGTAAGCATTTTTTAGCATCAATATGTGAAAAAGAACAGCGATAAAGTTGTTTTTCAACATGTATGCCATAATGCATGAATGTTGTGGAAATGAACATTCATTACATTTTTTGCCTTGGTAAGCTGAGATAAAGCGTTTGCTGCGTTCTTACTGCTGAACGAGGTCAGGAAAGCAGATTGTCACACAACTAATGCATGGTAATTGTAAAACATACAAAATAAGTTCATGAGCATGTCTAAGCATCAAAATGTGAGAAAGGATAACGAAAACGTTGTTTTTCAACATGTATGTATATGGATAGTTATGTAAAACATACAAAATAAGTTTGTAAGCATTTTTTAGCATCAATATGTGAAAAAGAACAGCGAAAAAGTTGTTTTTCAACATGTATGTATATGATTAAATATGTAAAACATGGAAAATTAGTTTGTAAGCATTTATTAAGCATCAAAATTTAAAAAAGGTGAGATAAAGCTGAGACAAAGCGTTTGCTGCGTTCTTAGTGTTGAACGAGGTCAGGAAAGCAGACTGTCAAACAACTAATGCATGGTCATTGTAAAACATACAAAATAAGTTCATGAGCATGTTTAAGCATCAAAATGTGAGAAAGGATAACGAAAAAGTTGTTTTTCAACATGTATGCCAAAATGCATGAATTTTTGTGGAAATGAACATTCATTAAATTTTTTGCCTTGGTAAGCTGAGATAAAGCGTTTGCTGCCTTCTTAGTGCTGAACGAGGTCAGGAAAGCAGATTGTCACACAACTAATGCATGGTCAATGTACAACATACAAAATAAGTTCATGAGCATGTTTAAGCATCAAAATGTGAGAAAGGATAACGAAAACGTTGTTTTTCAACATTTATGTATATGGATAGTTATGCAAAACATACAAAATTAGTTTGTAAGCATTTTTTAGCCTCAACATGTGAAAAAGAACAGCGAAAAACTTGTTTTTCAACATGTATGTATATGAATAATTATGTAAAACATGCAAAATTTGTTTGTAAGCACTTATTAAGCATCAAAATTTGAAAAAGGTGAGATAAAGCTGAGACAAAGCGTTTGCTGCGTTCTTAGTGCTGAACGAGGTCAGGAAAGCAGATTGTCACACAACTAATGCATGGTCATTGTAAAACATACAAAAAAAGTTCATAAGCATCTTCAAGCATCAAAATGTGAAAAAGAATAACGAAAAAGTTGTTTTTCAACATGTATGTATATGGATAGTTATGTAAAACATAAAAAATTAGTTTGTAAGCATTTTTTAGCATCAATATGTGAAAAAGAACAGCGATAAAGTTGTTTTTCAACATGTATGCCATAATGCATGAATGTTGTGGAAATGAACATTCATTACATTTTTTGCCTTGGTAAGCTGAGATAAAGCGTTTGCTGCGTTCTTAGTGCTGAACGAGGTCAGGAAAGCAGATTGTCACACAACTAATGCATGGTCATTGTAAAACATACAAAATAAGTTCATGATCCTGTTTAAGCATCAAAATGTGAGGAAGGATAACGAAAAAGTTGTTTTCACATAATGAATAGTTATGATAGTATATGGATAGTCATGTAAAACATACAAAATTAGTTTGTAAGCACTTTTTAGCATCAATATGTGAAAAAGAACAGCGAAAAAGTTGTTTTTCAACATGTATGTATATAAATAATTATGTCAAACATGCAAAATTAGTTTGTAAGTACTTATTAAGCATCAAAATTTGAAAAAGGTGAGATAAAGCTGAGACAAAGCGTTTGCTGCGATCTTAGTGCTGAACGAGGTCTGGAAAGCAGATTGTCACACAACTAATGCATGGTCATTGTAAAACATACAAAATAAGTTCATGATCCTGTTTAAGCATCAAAATGTGAGGAAGGATAACGAAAAAGTTGTTTTTCAACATGTATGTATATGGATAGTCATGTAAAACATACAAAATTAGTTTGTAAGCATTTTTTAGCATCAATATGTGAAAACGACAGCGAAAAAGTTGTTTTTCAACATGTATGTATATGGGTATTTATGTAAAACATGCAAAATTAGTTTGAAAGCACTTATTAAGCATCAAAATTTGAAAAAGGTGAGATAAAGCTGAGACAAAGCGTTTGCTGCGTTCTTAGTGCTGAACGAGGTCAGGAAAGCAGATTGTCACATAACTAATGCATGGTCACTGTAAATCATACAAAATAAGTTCATGATCCTGTTTAAGCATCAAAATGTGAGGAAGGATAACGAAAAAGTTGTTTTTCAACATGTATGTATATGGATAGTGATGTAAAACATGCAAAATTAGTTTGTAAGCACTTATTAAGCATCAATATGTGAAAAAGAACAGCGAAAAAGTTGTTTTTCAACATGTATGTATATGGGTATTTATGTAAAACATGCAAAATTAGTTTGTAAGCACTTATTAAGCATCAAAATTTGAAAAAGGTGAGATAAAGCTGAGACAAAGCGTTTGCTGCGATCTTAGTGCTGAACGAGGTCAGGAAAGCAGATTGCCACGCACCTAATGCATGGTCATTGTAAAACATACAAAATAAGTTCATGATCCTGTTTAAGCATCAAAATGTGAGGAAGGATAACGCAAAAGTTGTTTTTCAACATGTAGGTATATGGATAGTCATGTAAAACATACAAAATTAGTTTGTAAGTATTTTTTAGTATCAATATGTGAAAAAGAACAGCGAAAAAGTTGTTTTCAACATGTATGTATATGGGTAATTATGTAAAACATGCAAAATTAGTTTGTAAGCACTTATTAAGCATCAAAATTTGAAAAAGGTGAGATGAACCTGAGACAAAGCGTTTGCTGCGTTTTTAGTGCTGAACGAGGTCAGGAAAGCACATTGTCACACAACTAATGCATGGTCATTGTAAAACATACAAAATAAGTTCATGATCCTGTTTAAGCATCAAAATGTGAGGAAGGATAACGAAAAAGTTGTTTTTCAACATGTATGTATATGAATAATTATGTAAAACATGCAAAATTAGTTTGTAAGCATTTATTAAGCATCAGAATTTGAAAAAGGTGGGATAAAGCTGAGACAAAGCGTTTGCTGCGTTCCTAGTGCTGAACGAGGTCAGGAAAGCAGATTGTCACACAACTAATGCATGGTCATTGTAAAACATACAAAATAAGTTCATGACCATGTTTAAGCATCAAAATGTGAGAAAGGATAACGAAAACGTTGTTTTTCAACATGTATGTATATGGATAGTTATGTAAGACATACAAAATTAGTTTGTAAGCACTTTTTAGCATCAATATGTGAAAAAGAACAGCGAAAAAGTTGTTTTTCAACATGTATGTATATGGGTAATTATGTAAAACATGCAAAATTAGTTTGTAAGCACTTATTAAGCATCAAAATTTGAAAAAGGTGAGATAAAGCTGAGACAAAGCGTTTGCTGCGTTCTTAGTGCTGAACGAGGTCAGGAAAGCAGATTGTCACACAACCAATGCATTGTCATTGTAAAACATACAAAATAAGTTCATGACCATGTTTAGGCATCAAAATGTGAAAAAGGTGAGTTAAAGCTTAGACAAAGCGTTTGCTGCGTTCTTAGTGCTGAACGAGGTCAGGAAAGCAGATTGTCACACAACTAATGCATGGTCATTGTAAAACATACAAAATAAGTTCATGATCCTGTTTAAGCATCAAAATGTGAGAAAGGATAACGAAAACGTTGTTTTTCAACATGTATGTATATGGATAGTTATGTAAAATATACAAAATAAGTTTGTAAGCATTTTTTAGCATCAATATGTGAAAAAGAACAGCGAAAAAGTTGTTTTTCAACATGTATGTATATGATAAAATATGTAAAACATGGAAAATTAGTTTGTAAGCATTTATTAAGCATCAAAATTTAAAAAAGGTGAGATAAAGCTGAGACAAAGCGTTTGCTGCGTTCTTAGTGTTGAACGAGGTCAGGAAAGCAGACTGTCAAACAACTAATGCATGGTCATTGTAAAACATACAAAATAAGTTCATGAGCATGTTTAAGCATCAAAATGTGAGAAAGGATAACGAAAAAGTTGTTTTTCAACATGTATGCCAAAATGCATGAATTTTTGTGGAAATGAACATTCATTACATTTTTTGCCTTGGTAAGCTGAGATAAAGCGTTTGCTGACTTCTTAGTGCTGAACGAGGTCAGGAAAGCAGATTGTCACACAACTAATGCATGGTCAATGTACAACATACAAAATAAGTTCATGAGCATGTTTAAGCATCAAAATGTGAGAAAGGATAACGAAAACGTTGTTTTTCAACATTTATGAATATGGATAGTTATGCAAAACATACAAAATTAGTTTGTAAGCATTTTTTAGCCTCAACATGTGAAAAAGAACAGCGAAAAACTTGTTTTTCAACATGTATGTATATGAATAATTATGTAAAACATGCAAAATTTGTTTGTAAGCACTTATTAAGCATCAAAATTTGAAAAAGGTGAGATAAAGCTGAGACAAAGCGTTTGCTTTGTTCTTAGTGCTGAACGAGGTCAGGAAAGCAGATTGTCACACAACTAATGCATGGTCATTGTAAAACATACAAAAAAAGTTCATAAGCATCTTCAAGCATCAAAATGTGAAAAAGAATAACGAAAAAGTTGTTTTTCAACATGTATGTATATGGATAGTTATGTAAAACATAAAAAATTAGTTTGTAAGCATTTTTTAGCATCAATATGTGAAAAAGAACAGCGATAAAGTTGTTTTTCAACATGTATGCCATAATGCATGAATGTTGTGGAAATGAACATTCATTACATTTTTTGCCTTGGTAAGCTGAGATAAAGCGTTTGCTGCGTTCTTAGTGCTGAACGAGGTCAGGAAAGCAGATTGTCACACAACTAATGCATGGTCATTGTAAAACATACAAAATAAGTTCATGATCCTGTTTAAGCATCAAAATGTGAGGAAGGATAACGAAAAAGTTGTTTTTCAACATGTATGTATATGAATAATTATGTAAAACATGCAAAATTAGTTTGTAAGCATTTATTAAGCATCAGAATTTGAAAAAGGTGGGATAAAGCTGAGACAAAGCGTTTGCTGCGTTCTTAGTGCTGAACGAGGTCAGGAAAGCAGATTGTCACACAACTAATGCATGGTCATTGTAAAACATACAAAATAAGTTCATGATCCTGTTTAAGCATCAAAATGTGAGAAAGGATAACGAAAACGTTGTTTTTCAACATGTATGTATATGGATAGTTATGTAAAACATACAAAATTAGTTTGTAAGCACTTTTTAGCATCAATATGTGAAAAAGAACAGCGAAAAAGTTGTTTTTCAACATATATGTATATGGGTAATTATGTAAAACATGCAAAATTAGTTGGTAAGTACTTATTAAGCATCAAAATTTGAAAAAGGTGAGATAAAGCTGAGACAAAGCGTTTGCTGCGTTCTTAGTGCTGAACGAGGTCAGGAAAGCAGATTGTCACACAACTAATGCATGGTCATTGTAAAACATACAAAATAAGTTCATGACCATGTTTAGGCATCAAAATTTTAAAAAGGTGAGATAAAGCTTAGACAAAGCGTTTGCTGCGTTCTTAGTGCTGAACGAGGTCTGGAAAGCAGATTGTCACACAACTAATGCATGGTCATTGTAAAACATACAAAATAAGTTCATGATCCTGTTTAAGCATCAAAATGTGAGAAAGGATAACGAAAACGTTGTTTTTCAACATGTATGTATATGGATAGTTATGTAAAACATACAAAATAAGTTTGTAAGCATTTTTTAGCATCAATATGTGAAAAAGAACAGCGAAAAAGTTGTTTTTCAACATGTATGTATATGATTAAATATGTAAAACATGGAAAATTAGTTTGTAAGCATTTATTAAGCATCAAAATTTAAAAAAGGTGAGATAAAGCTGAGACAAAGCGTTTGCTGCGTTCTTAGTGTTGAACGAGGTCAGGAAAGCAGACTGTCAAACAACTAATGCATGGTCATTGTAAAACATACAAAATAAGTTCATGAGCATGTTTAAGCATCAAAATGTGAGAAAGGATAACGAAAAAGTTGTTTTTCAACATGTATGCCAAAATGCATGAATTTTTGTGGAAATGAACATTCATTAAATTTTTTGCCTTGGTAAGCTGAGATAAAGCGTTTGCTGACTTCTTAGTGCTGAACGAGGTCAGGAAAGCAGATTGTCACACAACTAATGCATGGTCAATGTACAACATACAAAATAAGTTCATGAGCATGTTTAAGCATCAAAATGTGAGAAAGGATAACGAAAACGTTGTTTTTCAACATTTATGTATATGGATAGTTATGCAAAACATACAAAATTAGTTTGTAAGCATTTTTTAGCCTCAACATGTGAAAAAGAACAGCGAAAAACTTGTTTTTCAACATGTATGTATATGAATAATTATGTAAAACATGCAAAATTTGTTTGTAAGCACTTATTAAGCATCAAAATTTGAAAAAGGTGAGATAAAGCTGAGACAAAGCGTTTGCTTTGTTCTTAGTGCTGAACGAGGTCAGGAAAGCAGATTGTCACACAACTAATGCATGGTCATTGTAAAACATACAAAAAAAGTTCATAAGCATCTTCAAGCATCAAAATGTGAAAAAGAATAACGAAAAAGTTGTTTTTCAACATGTATGTATATGGATAGTTATGTAAAACATAAAAAATTAGTTTGTAAGCATTTTTTAGCATCAATATGTGAAAAAGAACAGCGATAAAGTTGTTTTTCAACATGTATGCCATAATGCATGAATGTTGTGGAAATGAACATTCATTACATTTTTTGCCTTGGTAAGCTGAGATAAAGCGTTTGCTGCGTTCTTACTGCTGAACGAGGTCAGGAAAGCAGATTGTCACACAACTAATGCATGGTAATTGTAAAACATACAAAATAAGTTCATGAGCATGTTTAAGCATCAAAATGTGAGAAAGGATAACGAAAACGTTGTTTTTCAACATTTATGTATATGGATAGTTATGCAAAACATACAAAATTAGTTTGTAAGCATTTTTTAGCCTCAACATGTGAAAAAGAACAGCAAAAAACTTGTTTTTCAACATGTATGTATATGAATAATTATGTAAAACATGCAAAATTTGTTTGTAAGCACTTATTAAGCATCAAAATTTGAAAAAGGTGAGATAAAGCTGAGACAAAGCGTTTGCTTTGTTCTTAGTGCTGAACGAGGTCAGGAAAGCAGATTGTCACACAACTAATGCATGGTCATTGTAAAACATACAAAAAAAGTTCATAAGCATCTTCAAGCATCAAAATGTGAAAAAGAATAACGAAAAAGTTGTTTTTCAACATGTATGTATATGGATAGTTATGTAAAACATAAAAAATTAGTTTGTAAGCATTTTTTAGCATCAATATGTGAAAAAGAACAGCGATAAAGTTGTTTTTCAACATGTATGCCATAATGCATGAATGTTGTGGAAATGAACATTCATTACATTTTTTGCCTTGGTAAGCTGAGATAAAGCGTTTGCTGCGTTCTTACTGCTGAACGAGGTCAGGAAAGCAGATTGTCACACAACTAATGCATGGTAATTGTAAAACATACAAAATAAGTTCATGAGCATGTTTAAGCATCAAAATGTGAGAAAGGATAACGAAAACGTTGTTTTTCAACATTTATGTATATGGATAGTTATGCAAAACATACAAAATTAGTTTGTAAGCATTTTTTAGCCTCAACATGTGAAAAAGAACAGCGAAAAACTTGTTTTTCAACATGTATGTATATGAATAATTATGTAAAACATGCAAAATTTGTTTGTAAGCACTTATTAAGCATCAAAATTTGAAAAAGGTGAGATAAAGCTGAGACAAAGCGTTTGCTGCGTTCTTAGTGCTGAACGAGGTCAGGAAAGCAGATTGTCACACAACTAATGCATGGTCATTGTAAAACATACAAAAAAAGTTCATAAGCATCTTCAAGCATCAAAATGTGAAAAAGAATAACGAAAAAGTTGTTTTTCAACATGTATGTATATGGATAGTTATGTAAAACATAAAAAATTAGTTTGTAAGCATTTTTTAGCATCAATATGTGAAAAAGAACAGCGATAAAGTTGTTTTTCAACATGTATGCCATAATGCATGAATGTTGTGGAAATGAACATTCATTACATTTTTTGCCTTGGTAAGCTGAGATAAAGCGTTTGCTGCGTTCTTACGGCTGAACGAGGTCAGGAAAGCAGATTGTCACACAACTAATGCATGGTAATTGTAAAACATACAAAATAAGTTCATGAGCATGTTTAAGCATCAAAATGTGAGAAAGGATAACGAAAACGTTGTTTTTCAACATTTATGTATATGGATAGTTATGCAAAACATACAAAATTAGTTTGTAAGCATTTTTTAGCCTCAACATGTGAAAAAGAACAGCGAAAAACTTGTTTTTCAACATGTATGTATATGAATAATTATGTAAAACATGCAAAATTTGTTTGTAAGCACTTATTAAGCATCAAAATTTGAAAAAGGTGAGATAAAGCTGAGACAAAGCGTTTGCTGCGTTCTTAGTGCTGAACGAGGTCAGGAAAGCAGATTGTCACACAACTAATGCATGGTCATTGTAAAACATACAAAAAAAGTTCATAAGCATCTTCAAGCATCAAAATGTGAAAAAGAATAACGAAAAAGTTGTTTTTCAACATGTATGTATATGGATAGTTATGTAAAACATAAAAAATTAGTTTGTAAGCATTTTTTAGCATCAATATGTGAAAAAGAACAGCGATAAAGTTGTTTTTCAACATGTATGCCATAATGCATGAATGTTGTGGAAATGAACATTCATTACATTTTTTGCCTTGGTAAGCTGAGATAAAGCGTTTGCTGCGTTCTTAGTGCTGAACGAGGTCAGGAAAGCAGATTGTCACACAACTAATGCATGGTCATTGTAAAACATACAAAATAAGTTCATGATCCTGTTTAAGCATCAAAATGTGAGGAAGGATAACGAAAAAGTTGTTTTCACATAATGGATAGTTATGATAGTATATGGATAGTCATGTAAAACATACAAAATTAGTTTGTAAGCACTTTTTAGCATCAATATGTGAAAAAGAACAGCGAAAAAGTTGTTTTTCAACATGTATGTATATAAATAATTATGTCAACCATGCAAAATTAGTTTGTAAGTACTTATTAAGCATCAAAATTTGAAAAAGGTGAGATAAAGCTGAGACAAAGCGTTTGCTGCGATCTTAGTGCTGAACGAGGTCTGGAAAGCAGATTGTCACACAACTAATGCATGGTCATTGTAAAACATACAAAATAAGTTCATGATCCTGTTTAAGCATCAAAATGTGAGGAAGGATAACGAAAAAGTTGTTTTTCAACATGTATGTATATGGATAGTCATGTAAAACATACAAAATTAGTTTGTAAGCATTTTTTAGCATCAATATGTGAAAACGACAGCGAAAAAGTTGTTTTTCAACATGTATGTATATGGGTATTTATGTAAAACATGCAAAATTAGTTTGAAAGCACTTATTAGGCATCAAAATTTGAAAAAGGTGAGATAAAGCTGAGACAAAGCGTTTGCTGCGTTCTTAGTGCTGAACGAGGTCAGGAAAGCAGATTGTCACACAACTAATGCATGGTCACTGTAAATCATACAAAATAAGTTCATGATCCTGTTTAAGCATCAAAATGTGAGGAAGGATAACGAAAAAGTTGTTTTTCAACATGTATGTATATGGATAGTGATGTAAAACATGCAAAATTAGTTTGTAAGCACTTATTAAGCATCAATATGTGAAAAAGAACAGCGAAAAAGTTGTTTTTCAACATGTATGTATATGGGTATTTATGTAAAACATGCAAAATTAGTTTGTAAGCACTTATTAAGCATCAAAATTTGAAAAAGGTGAGATAAAGCTGAGACAAAGCGTTTGCTGCGATCTTAGTGCTGAACGAGGTCAGGAAAGCAGATTGCCACGCACCTAATGCATGGTCATTGTAAAACATACAAAATAAGTTCATGATCCTGTTTAAGCATCAAAATGTGAGGAAGGATAACGCAAAAGTTGTTTTTCAACATGTAGGTATATGGATAGTCATGTAAAACATACAAAATTAGTTTGTAAGTATTTTTTAGTATCAATATGTGAAAAAGAACAGCGAAAAAGTTGTTTTCAACATGTATGTATATGGGTAATTATGTAAAACATGCAAAATTAGTTTGTAAGCACTTATTAAGCAACAAAATTTGAAAAAGGTGAGATGAACCTGAGACAAAGCGTTTGCTGCGTTTTTAGTGCTAAACGAGGTCAGGAAAGCACATTGTCACACAACTAATGCATGGTCATTGTAAAACATACAAAATAAGTTCATGAGCATGTTTAAGCATCAAAATGTGAGAAAGAATAACGAAAAAGTTGTTTTTCAACATGTATGTATATGGATAGTTATGTAAAACATAAAAAATTAGTTTGTAAGCATTTTTTAGCATCAATATGTGAAAAAGAACAGCGATAAAGTTGTTTTTCAACATGTATGCCATAATGCATGAATGTTGTGGAAATGAACATTCATTACATTTTTTGCCTTGGTAAGCTGAGATAAAGCGTTTGCTGCGTTCTTAGTGCTGAACGAGGTCAGGAAAGCAGATTGTCACACAACTAATGCATGGTCATTGTAAAACATACAAAATAAGTTCATGATCCTGTTTAAGCATCAAAATGTGAGGAAGGATAACGAAAAAGTTGTTTTCACATAATGGATAGTTATGATAGTATATGGATAGTCATGTAAAACATACAAAATTAGTTTGTAAGCACTTTTTAGCATCAATAAGTGAAAAAGAACAGCGAAAAAGTTGTTTTTCAACATGTATGTATATAAATAATTATGTCAAACATGCAAAATTAGTTTGTAAGTACTTATTAAGCATCAAAATTTGAAAAAGGTGAGATAAAGCTGAGACAAAGCGTTTGCTGCGATCTTAGTGCTGAACGAGGTCTGGAAAGCAGATTGTCACACAACTAATGCATGGTCATTGTAAAACATACAAAATAAGTTCATGATCCTGTTTAAGCATCAAAATGTGAGGAAGGATAACGAAAAAGTTGTTTTTCAACATGTATGTATATGGATAGTCATGTAAAACATACAAAATTAGTTTGTAAGCATTTTTTAGCATCAATATGTGAAAACGACAGCGAAAAAGTTGTTTTTCAACATGTATGTATATGGGTATTTATGTAAAACATGCAAAATTAGTTTGAAAGCACTTATTAGGCATCAAAATTTGAAAAAGGTGAGATAAAGCTGAGACAAAGCGTTTGCTGCGATCTTAGTGCTGAACGAGGTCAGGAAAGCAGATTGCCACGCACCTAATGCATGGTCATTGTAAAACATACAAAATAAGTTCATGATCCTGTTTAAGCATCAAAATGTGAGGAAGGATAACGCAAAAGTTGTTTTTCAACATGTAGGTATATGGATAGTCATGTAAAACATACAAAATTAGTTTGTAAGTATTTTTTAGTATCAATATGTGAAAAAGAACAGCGAAAAAGTTGTTTTCAACATGAATGTATATGGGTAATTATGTAAAACATGCAAAATTAGTTTGTAAGCACTTATTAAGCATCAAAATTTGAAAAAGGTGAGATGAACCTGAGACAAAGCGTTTGCTGCGTTTTTAGTGCTGAACGAGGTCAGGAAAGCACATTGTCACACAACTAATGCATGGTCATTGTAAAACATACAAAATAAGTTCATGATCCTGTTTAAGCATCAAAATGTGAGGAAGGATAACGAAAAAGTTGTTTTTCAACATGTATGTATATGAATAATTATGTAAAACATGCAAAATTAGTTTGTAAGCATTTATTAAGCATCAGAATTTGAAAAAGGTGGGATAAAGCTGAGACAAAGCGTTTGCTGCGTTCTTAGTGCTGAACGAGGTCAGGAAAGCAGATTGTCACACAACTAATGCATGGTCATTGTAAAACATACAAAATAAGTTCATGACCATGTTTAAGCATCAAAATGTGAGAAAGGATAACGAAAACGTTGTTTTTCAACATGTATGTATATGGATAGTTATGTAAAACATAAAAAATTAGTTTGTAAGCACTTTTTAGCATCAATATGTGAAAAAGAACAGCGAAAAAGTTGTTTTTCAACATATATGTATATGGGTAATTATGTAAAACATGCAAAATTAGTTGGTAAGTACTTATTAAGCATCAAAATTTGAAAAAGGTGAGATAAAGCTGAGACAAAGCGTTTGCTGCGTTCTTAGTGCTGAACGAGGTCAGGAAAGCAGATTGTCACACAACTAATGCATGGTCATTGTAAAACATACAAAATAAGTTCATGACCATGTTTAGGCATCAAAATTTGAAAAAGGTGAGATAAAGCTTAGCCAAAGCGTTTGCTGCGTTCTTAGTGCTGAACGAGGTCTGGAAAGCAGATTGTCACACAACTAATGCATGGTCATTGTAAAACATACAAAATAAGTTCATGATCCTGTTTAAGCATCAAAATGTGAGAAAGGATAACGAAAACGTTGTTTTTCAACATGTATGTATATGGATAGTTATGTAAAACATACAAAATAAGTTTGTAAGCATTTTTTAGCATCAATATGTGAAAAAGAACAGCGAAAAAGTTGTTTTTCAACATGTATGTATATGATTAAATATGTAAAACATGGAAAATTAGTTTGTAAGCATTTATTAAGCATCAAAATTTAAAAAAGGTGAGATAAAGCTGAGACAAAGCGTTTGCTGCGTTCTTAGTGTTGAACGAGGTCAGGAAAGCAGACTGTCAAACAACTAATGCATGGTCATTGTAAAACATACAAAATAAGTTCATGAGCATGTTTAAGCATCAAAATGTGAGAAAGGATAACGAAAAAGTTGTTTTTCAACATGTATGCCAAAATGCATGAATTTTTGTGGAAATGAACATTCATTAAATTTTTTGCCTTGGTAAGCTGAGATAAAGCGTTTGCTGACTTCTTAGTGCTGAACGAGGTCAGGAAAGCAGATTGTCACACAACTAATGCATGGTCAATGTACAACATACAAAATAAGTTCATGAGCATGTTTAAGCATCAAAATGTGAGAAAGGATAACGAAAACGTTGTTTTTCAACATTTATGAATATGGATAGTTATGCAAAACATACAAAATTAGTTTGTAAGCATTTTTTAGCCTCAACATGTGAAAAAGAACAGCGAAAAACTTGTTTTTCAACATGTATGTATATGAATAATTATGTAAAACATGCAAAATTTGTTTGTAAGCACTTATTAAGCATCAAAATTTAAAAAAGGTGAGATAAAGCTGAGACAAAGCGTTTGCTTTGTTCTTAGTGCTGAACGAGGTCAGGAAAGCAGATTGTCACACAACTAATGCATGGTCATTGTAAAACATACAAAAAAAGTTCATAAGCATCTTCAAGCATCAAAATGTGAAAAAGAATAACGAAAAAGTTGTTTTTCAACATGTATGTATATGGATAGTTATGTAAAACATAAAAAATTAGTTTGTAAGCATTTTTTAGCATCAATATGTGAAAAAGAACAGCGATAAAGTTGTTTTTCAACATGTATGCCATAATGCATGAATGTTGTGGAAATGAACATTCATTACATTTTTTGCCTTGGTAAGCTGAGATAAAGCGTTTGCTGCGTTCTTAGTGCTGAACGAGGTCAGGAAAGCAGATTGTCACACAACTAATGCATGGTCATTGTAAAACATACAAAATAAGTTCATGATCCTGTTTAAGCATCAAAATGTGAGGAAGGATAACGAAAAAGTTGTTTTTCAACATGTATGTATATGAATAATTATGTAAAACATGCAAAATTAGTTTGTAAGCATTTATTAAGCATCAGAATTTGAAAAAGGTGGGATAAAGCTGAGACAAAGCGTTTGCTGCGTTCTTAGTGCTGAACGAGGTCAGGAAAGCAGATTGTCACACAACTAATGCATGGTCATTGTAAAACATACAAAATAAGTTCATGATCCTGTTTAAGCATCAAAATGTGAGAAAGGATAACGAAAACGTTGTTTTTCAACATGTATGTATATGGATAGTTATGTAAAACATACAAAATTAGTTTGTAAGCACTTTTTAGCATCAATATGTGAAAAAGAACAGCGAAAAAGTTGTTTTTCAACATATATGTATATGGGTAATTATGTAAAACATGCAAAATTAGTTGGTAAGTACTTATTAAGCATCAAAATTTGAAAAAGGTGAGATAAAGCTGAGACAAAGCGTTTGCTGCGTTCTTAGTGCTGAACGAGGTCAGGAAAGCAGATTGTCACACAACTAATGCATGGTCATTGTAAAACATACAAAATAAGTTCATGACCATGTTTAGGCATCAAAATTTTAAAAAGGTGAGATAAAGCTTAGACAAAGCGTTTGCTGCGTTCTTAGTGCTGAACGAGGTCTGGAAAGCAGATTGTCACACAACTAATGCATGGTCATTGTAAAACATACAAAATAAGTTCATGATCCTGTTTAAGCATCAAAATGTGAGAAAGGATAACGAAAACGTTGTTTTTCAACATGTATGTATATGGATAGTTATGTAAAACATACAAAATAAGTTTGTAAGCATTTTTTAGCATCAATATGTGAAAAAGAACAGCGAAAAAGTTGTTTTTCAACATGTATGTATATGATTAAATATGTAAAACATGGAAAATTAGTTTGTAAGCATTTATTAAGCATCAAAATTTAAAAAAGGTGAGATAAAGCTGAGACAAAGCGTTTGCTGCGTTCTTAGTGTTGAACGAGGTCAGGAAAGCAGACTGTCAAACAACTAATGCATGGTCATTGTAAAACATACAAAATAAGTTCATGAGCATGTTTAAGCATCAAAATGTGAGAAAGGATAACGAAAAAGTTGTTTTTCAACATGTATGCCAAAATGCATGAATTTTTGTGGAAATGAACATTCATTAAATTTTTTGCCTTGGTAAGCTGAGATAAAGCGTTTGCTGACTTCTTAGTGCTGAACGAGGTCAGGAAAGCAGATTGTCACACAACTAATGCATGGTCAATGTAAAACATACAAAATAAGTTCATGAGCATGCTTAAGCATCAAAATGTGAGAAAGGATAACGAAAACGTTGTTTTTCAACATGTATGTATATGGATAGTTATGTAAAACATACAAAAATAGTTTGTAAGCATTTTTTAGCCTCAACATGTGAAAAAGAACAGCGAAAAACTTGTTTTTCAACATGTATGTATATGAATAATTATGTAAAACATGCAAAATTTGTTTGTAAGCACTTATTAAGCATCAAAATTTGAAAAAGGTGAGATAAAGCTGAGACAAAGCGTTTGCTTTGTTCTTAGTGCTGAACGAGGTCAGGAAAGCAGATTGTCACACAACTAATGCATGGTCATTGTAAAACATACAAAAAAAGTTCATAAGCATCTTCAAGCATCAAAATGTGAAAAAGAATAACGAAAAAGTTGTTTTTCAACATGTATGTATATGGATAGTTATGTAAAACATAAAAAATTAGTTTGTAAGCATTTTTTAGCATCAATATGTGAAAAAGAACAGCGATAAAGTTGTTTTTCAACATGTATGCCATAATGCATGAATGTTGTGGAAATGAACATTCATTACATTTTTTGCCTTGGTAAGCTGAGATAAAGCGTTTGCTGCGTTCTTACTGCTGAACGAGGTCAGGAAAGCAGATTGTCACACAACTAATGCATGGTAATTGTAAAACATACAAAATAAGTTCATGAGCATGTTTAAGCATCAAAATGTGAGAAAGGATAACGAAAACGTTGTTTTTCAACATTTATGTATATGGATAGTTATGCAAAACATACAAAATTAGTTTGTAAGCATTTTTTAGCCTCAACATGTGAAAAAGAACAGCGAAAAACTTGTTTTTCAACATGTATGTATATGAATAATTATGTAAAACATGCAAAATTTGTTTGTAAGCACTTATTAAGCATCAAAATTTGAAAAAGGTGAGATAAAGCTGAGACAAAGCGTTTGCTGCGTTCTTAGTGCTGAACGAGGTCAGGAAAGCAGATTGTCACACAACTAATGCATGGTCATTGTAAAACATACAAAAAAAGTTCATAAGCATCTTCAAGCATCAAAATGTGAAAAAGAATAACGAAAAAGTTGTTTTTCAACATGTATGTATATGGATAGTTATGTAAAACATAAAAAATTAGTTTGTAAGCATTTTTTAGCATCAATATGTGAAAAAGAACAGCGATAAAGTTGTTTTTCAACATGTATGCCATAATGCATGAATGTTGTGGAAATGAACATTCATTACATTTTTTGCCTTGGTAAGCTGAGATAAAGCGTTTGCTGCGTTCTTACTGCTGAACGAGGTCAGGAAAGCAGATTGTCACACAACTAATGCATGGTAATTGTAAAACATACAAAATAAGTTCATGAGCATGTTTAAGCATCAAAATGTGAGAAAGGATAACGAAAACGTTGTTTTTCAACATTTATGTATATGGATAGTTATGCAAAACATACAAAATTAGTTTGTAAGCATTTTTTAGCCTCAACATGTGAAAAAGAACAGCGAAAAACTTGTTTTTCAACATGTATGTATATGAATAATTATGTAAAACATGCAAAATTTGTTTGTAAGCACTTATTAAGCATCAAAATTTGAAAAAGGTGAGATAAAGCTGAGACAAAGCGTTTGCTGCGTTCTTAGTGCTGAACGAGGTCAGGAAAGCAGATTGTCACACAACTAATGCATGGTCATTGTAAAACATACAAAAAAAGTTCATAAGCATCTTCAAGCATCAAAATGTGAAAAAGAATAACGAAAAAGTTGTTTTTCAACATGTATGTATATGGATAGTTATGTAAAACATAAAAAATTAGTTTGTAAGCATTTTTTAGCATCAATATGTGAAAAAGAACAGCGATAAAGTTGTTTTTCAACATGTATGCCATAATGCATGAATGTTGTGGAAATGAACATTCATTACATTTTTTGCCTTGGTAAGCTGAGATAAAGCGTTTGCTGCGTTCTTAGTGCTGAACGAGGTCAGGAAAGCAGATTGTCACACAACTAATGCATGGTCATTGTAAAACATACAAAATATGTTCATGATCCTGTTTAAGCATCAAAATGTGAGGAAGGATAACGAAAAAGTTGTTTTCACATAATGGATAGTTATGATAGTATATGGATAGTCATGTAAAACATACAAAATTAGTTTGTAAGCACTTTTTAGCATCAATATGTGAAAAAGAACAGCGAAAAAGTTGTTTTTCAACATGTATGTATATAAATAATTATGTCAACCATGCAAAATTAGTTTGTAAGTACTTATTAGGCATCAAAATTTGAAAAAGGTGAGATAAAGCTGAGACAAAGCGTTTGCTGCGTTCTTAGTGCTGAACGAGGTCAGGAAAGCAGATTGTCACACAACTAATGCATGGTCACTGTAAATCATACAAAATAAGTTCATGATCCTGTTTAAGCATCAAAATGTGAGGAAGGATAACGAAAAAGTTGTTTTTCAACATGTATGTATATGGATAGTGATGTAAAACATGCAAAATTAGTTTGTAAGCACTTATTAAGCATCAATATGTGAAAAAGAACAGCGAAAAAGTTGTTTTTCAACATGTATGTATATGGGTATTTATGTAAAACATGCAAAATTAGTTTGTAAGCACTTATTAAGCATCAAAATTTGAAAAAGGTGAGATAAAGCTGAGACAAAGCGTTTGCTGCGATCTTAGTGCTGAACGAGGTCAGGAAAGCAGATTGCCACGCACCTAATGCATGGTCATTGTAAAACATACAAAATAAGTTCATGATCCTGTTTAAGCATCAAAATGTGAGGAAGGATAACGCAAAAGTTGTTTTTCAACATGTAGGTATATGGATAGTCATGTAAAACATACAAAATTAGTTTGTAAGTATTTTTTAGTATCAATATGTGAAAAAGAACAGCGAAAAAGTTGTTTTCAACATGTATGTATATGGGTAATTATGTAAAACATGCAAAATTAGTTTGTAAGCACTTATTAAGCATCAAAATTTGAAAAAGGTGAGATGAACCTGAGACAAAGCGTTTGCTGCGTTTTTAGTGCTAAACGAGGTCAGGAAAGCACATTGTCACACAACTAATGCATGGTCATTGTAAAACATACAAAATAAGTTCATGAGCATGTTTAAGCATCAAAATGTGAGAAAGAATAACGAAAAAGTTGTTTTTCAACATGTATGTATATGGATAGTTATGTAAAACATAAAAAATTAGTTTGTAAGCATTTTTTAGCATCAATATGTGAAAAAGAACAGCGATAAAGTTGTTTTTCAACATGTATGCCATAATGCATGAATGTTGTGGAAATGAACATTCATTACATTTTTTGCCTTGGTAAGCTGAGATAAAGCGTTTGCTGCGTTCTTAGTGCTGAACGAGGTCAGGAAAGCAGATTGTCACACAACTAATGCATGGTCATTGTAAAACATACAAAATAAGTTCATGATCCTGTTTAAGCATCAAAATGTGAGGAAGGATAACGAAAAAGTTGTTTTCACATAATGGATAGTTATGATAGTATATGGATAGTCATGTAAAACATACAAAATTAGTTTGTAAGCACTTTTTAGCATCAATATGTGAAAAAGAACAGCGAAAAAGTTGTTTTTCAACATGTATGTATATAAATAATTATGTCAAACATGCAAAATTAGTTTGTAAGTACTTATTAAGCATCAAAATTTGAAAAAGGTGAGATAAAGCTGAGACAAAGCGTTTGCTGCGATCTTAGTGCTGAACGAGGTCTGGAAAGCAGATTGTCACACAACTAATGCATGGTCATTGTAAAACATACAAAATAAGTTCATGATCCTGTTTAAGCATCAAAATGTGAGGAAGGATAACGAAAAAGTTGTTTTTCAACATGTATGTATATGGATAGTCATGTAAAACATACAAAATTAGTTTGTAAGCATTTTTTAGCATCAATATGTGAAAACGACAGCGAAAAAGTTGTTTTTCAACATGTATGTATATGGGTATTTATGTAAAACATGCAAAATTAGTTTGAAAGCACTTATTAGGCATCAAAATTTGAAAAAGGTGAGATAAAGCTGAGACAAAGCGTTTGCTGCGATCTTAGTGCTGAACGAGGTCAGGAAAGCAGATTGCCACGCACCTAATGCATGGTCATTGTAAAACATACAAAATAAGTTCATGATCCTGTTTAAGCATCAAAATGTGAGGAAGGATAACGCAAAAGTTGTTTTTCAACATGTAGGTATATGGATAGTCATGTAAAACATACAAAATTAGTTTGTAAGTATTTTTTAGTATCAATATGTGAAAAAGAACAGCGAAAAAGTTGTTTTCAACATGAATGTATATGGGTAATTATGTAAAACATGCAAAATTAGTTTGTAAGCACTTATTAAGCATCAAAATTTGAAAAAGGTGAGATGAACCTGAGACAAAGCGTTTGCTGCGTTTTTAGTGCTGAACGAGGTCAGGAAAGCACATTGTCACACAACTAATGCATGGTCATTGTAAAACATACAAAATAAGTTCATGATCCTGTTTAAGCATCAAAATGTGAGGAAGGATAACGAAAAAGTTGTTTTTCAACATGTATGTATATGAATAATTATGTAAAACATGCAAAATTAGTTTGTAAGCATTTATTAAGCATCAGAATTTGAAAAAGGTGGGATAAAGCTGAGACAAAGCGTTTGCTGCGTTCTTAGTGCTGAACGAGGTCAGGAAAGCAGATTGTCACACAACTAATGCATGGTCATTGTAAAACATACAAAATAAGTTCATGACCATGTTTAAGCATCAAAATGTGAGAAAGGATAACGAAAACGTTGTTTTTCAACATGTATGTATATGGATAGTTATGTAAAACATAAAAAATTAGTTTGTAAGCACTTTTTAGCATCAATATGTGAAAAAGAACAGCGAAAAAGTTGTTTTTCAACATATATGTATATGGGTAATTATGTAAAACATGCAAAATTAGTTGGTAAGTACTTATTAAGCATCAAAATTTGAAAAAGGTAAGATAAAGCTGAGACAAAGCGTTTGCTGCGTTCTTAGTGCTGAACGAGGTCAGGAAAGCAGATTGTCACACAACTAATGCATTGTCATTGTAAAACATACAAAATAAGTTCATGACCATGTTTAGGCATCAAAATTTGAAAAAGGTGAGATAAAGCTTAGACAAAGCGTTTGCTGCGTTCTTAGTGCTGAACGAGGTCTGGAAAGCAGATTGTCACACAACTAATGCATGGTCATTGTAAAACATACAAAATAAGTTCATGATCCTGTTTAAGCATCAAAATGTGAGAAAGGATAACGAAAACGTTGTTTTTCAACATGTATGTATATGGATAGTTATGTAAAACATACAAAATAAGTTTGTAAGCATTTTTTAGCATCAATATGTGAAAAAGAACAGCGAAAAAGTTGTTTTTCAACATGTATGTATATGATTAAATATGTAAAACATGGAAAATTAGTTTGTAAGCATTTATTAAGCATCAAAATTTAAAAAAGGTGAGATAAAGCTGAGACAAAGCGTTTGCTGCGTTCTTAGTGTTGAACGAGGTCAGGAAAGCAGACTGTCAAACAACTAATGCATGGTCATTGTAAAACATACAAAATAACTTCATGAGCATGTTTAAGCATCAAAATGTGAGAAAGGATAACGAAAAAGTTGTTTTTCAACATGTATGCCAAAATGCATGAATTTTTGTGGAAATGAACATTCATTAAATTTTTTGCCTTGGTAAGCTGAGATTAAGCGTTTGCTGACTTCTTAGTGCTGAACGAGGTCAGGAAAGCAGATTGTCACACAACTAATGCATGGTCAATGTACAACATACAAAATAAGTTCATGAGCATGTTTAAGCATCAAAATGTGAGAAAGGATAACGAAAACGTTGTTTTTCAACATTTATGTATATGGATAGTTATGCAAAACATACAAAATTAGTTTGTAAGCATTTTTTAGCCTCAACATGTGAAAAAGAACAGCGAAAAACTTGTTTTTCAACATGTATGTATATGAATAATTATGTAAAACATGCAAAATTTGTTTGTAAGCACTTATTAAGCATCAAAATTTGAAAAAGGTGAGATAAAGCTGAGACAAAGCGTTTGCTTTGTTCTTAGTGCTGAACGAGGTCAGGAAAGCAGATTGTCACACAACTAATGCATGGTCATTGTAAAACATACAAAAAAAGTTCATGATCCTGTTTAAGCATCAAAATGTGAGGAAGGATAACGAAAAAGTTGTTTTTCAACATGTATGTATATGGATAGTCATGTAAAACATACAAAATTAGTTTGTAAGCATTTTTTAGCATCAATATGTGAAAACGACAGCGAAAAAGTTGTTTTTCAACATGTATGTATATGGGTATTTATGTAAAACATGCAAAATTAGTTTGAAAGCACTTATTAGGCATCAAAATTTGAAAAAGGTGAGATAAAACTGAGACAAAGCGTTTGCTGCGTTCTTAGTGCTGAACGAGGTCAGGAAAGCAGATTGTCACATAACTAATGCATGGTCACTGTAAATCATACAAAATAAGTTCATGATCCTGTTTAAGCATCAAAATGTGAGGAAGGATAACGAAAAAGTTGTTTTTCAACATGTATGTATATGGATAGTGATGTAAAACATGCAAAATTAGTTTGTAAGCACTTATTAAGCATCAATATGTGAAAAAGAACAGCGAAAAAGTTGTTTTTCAACATGTATGTATATGGGTAATTATGTAAAACATGCAAAATTAGTTTGTAAGCACTTATTAAGCATCAAAATTTGAAAAAGGTGAGATAAAGCTGAGACAAAGCGTTTGCTGCGATCTTAGTGCTGAACGAGGTCAGGAAAGCAGATTGCCACGCACCTAATGCATGGTCATTGTAAAACATACAAAATAAGTTCATGATCCTGTTTAAGCATCAAAATGTGAGGAAGGATAACGAAAAAGTTGTTTTTCAACATGTAGGTATATGGATAGTCATGTAAAACATACAAAATTAGTTTGTAAGTATTTTTTAGTATCAATATGTGAAAAAGAACAGCGAAAAAGTTGTTTTCAACATGTATGTATATGGGTAATTATGTAAAACATGCAAAATTAGTTTGTAAGCACTTATTAAGCATCAAAATTTGAAAAAGGTGAGATGAACCTGAGACAAAGCGTTTGCTGCGTTTTTAGTGCTGAACGAGGTCAGGAAAGCACATTGTCACACAACTAATGCATGGTCATTGTAAAACATACAAAATAAGTTCATGATCCTGTTTAAGCATCAAAATGTGAGGAAGGATAACGAAAAAGTTGTTTTTCAACATGTATGTATATGAATAATTATGTAAAACATGCAAAATTAGTTTGTAAGCATTTATTAAGCATCAGAATTTGAAAAAGGTGGGATAAAGCTGAGACAAAGCGTTTGCTGCGTTCTTAGTGCTGAACGAGGTCAGGAAAGCAGATTGTCACACAACTAATGCATGGTCATTGTAAAACATACAAAATAAGTTCATGACCATGTTTAAGCATCAAAATGTGAGAAAGGATAACGAAAACGTTGTTTTTCAACATGTATGTATATGGATAGTTATGTAAAACATACAAAATTAGTTTGTAAGCACTTTTTAGCATCAATATGTGAAAAAGAACAGCGAAAAAGTTGTTTTTCAACATGTATGTATATGGGTAATTATGTAAAACATGCAAAATTAGTTTGTAAGCACTTATTAAGCATCAAAATTTGAAAAAGGTGAGATAAAGCTGAGACAAAGCGTTTGCTGCGTTCTTAGTGCTGAACGAGGTCAGGAAAGCAGATTGTCACACAACCAATGCATTGTCATTGTAAAACATACAAAATAAGTTCATGACCATGTTTAGGCATCAAAATGTGAAAAAGGTGAGTTAAAGCTTAGACAAAGCGTTTGCTGCGTTCTTAGTGCTGAACGAGGTCAGGAAAGCAGATTGTCACACAACTAATGCATGGTCATTGTAAAACATACAAAATAAGTTCATGATCCTGTTTAAGCATCAAAATGTGAGAAAGGATAACGAAAACGTTGTTTTTCAACATGTATGTATATGGATAGTTATGTAAAACATACAAAATAAGTTTGTAAGCATTTTTTAGCATCAATATGTGAAAAAGAACAGCGAAAAAGTTGTTTTTCAACATGTATGTATATGATTAAATATGTAAAACATGGAAAATTAGTTTGTAAGCATTTATTAAGCATCAAAATTTAAAAAAGGTGAGATAAAGCTGAGACAAAGCGTTTGCTGCGTTCTTAGTGTTGAACGAGGTCAGGAAAGCAGACTGTCAAACAACTAATGCATGGTCATTGTAAAACATACAAAATAAGTTCATGAGCATGTTTAAGCATCAAAATGTGAGAAAGGATAACGAAAAAGTTGTTTTTCAACATGTATGCCAAAATGCATGAATTTTTGTGGAAATGAACATTCATTAAATTTTTTGCCTTGGTAAGCTGAGATAAAGCGTTTGCTGACTTCTTAGTGCTGAACGAGGTCAGGAAAGCAGATTGTCACACAACTAATGCATGGTCAATGTACAACATACAAAATAAGTTCATGAGCATGTTTAAGCATCAAAATGTGAGAAAGGATAACGAAAACGTTGTTTTTCAACATTTATGTATATGGATAGTTATGCAAAACATACAAAATTAGTTTGTAAGCATTTTTTAGCCTCAACATGTGAAAAAGAACAGCGAAAAACTTGTTTTTCAACATGTATGTATATGAATAATTATGTAAAACATGCAAAATTTGTTTGTAAGCACTTATTAAGCATCAAAATTTGAAAAAGGTGAGATAAAGCTGAGACAAAGCGTTTGCTTTGTTCTTAGTGCTGAACGAGGTCAGGAAAGCAGATTGTCACACAACTAATGCATGGTCATTGTAAAACATACAAAAAAAGTTCATAAGCATCTTCAAGCATCAAAATGTGAAAAAGAATAACGAAAAAGTTGTTTTTCAACATGTATGTATATGGATAGTTATGTAAAACATAAAAAATTAGTTTGTAAGCATTTTTTAGCATCAATATGTGAAAAAGAACAGCGATAAAGTTGTTTTTCAACATGTATGCCATAATGCATGAATGTTGTGGAAATGAACATTCATTACATTTTTTGCCTTGGTAAGCTGAGATAAAGCGTTTGCTGCGTTCTTACTGCTGAACGAGGTCAGGAAAGCAGATTGTCACACAACTAATGCATGGTAATTGTAAAACATACAAAATAAGTTCATGAGCATGTTTAAGCATCAAAATGTGAGAAAGGATAACGAAAACGTTGTTTTTCAACATTTATGTATATGGATAGTTATGCAAAACATACAAAATTAGTTTGTAAGCATTTTTTAGCCTCAACATGTGAAAAAGAACAGCGAAAAACTTGTTTTTCAACATGTATGTATATGAATAATTATGTAAAACATGCAAAATTTGTTTGTAAGCACTTATTAAGCATCAAAATTTGAAAAAGGTGAGATAAAGCTGAGACAAAGCGTTTGCTTTGTTCTTAGTGCTGAACGAGGTCAGGAAAGCAGATTGTCACACAACTAATGCATGGTCATTGTAAAACATACAAAAAAAGTTCATAAGCATCTTCAAGCATCAAAATGTGAAAAAGAATAACGAAAAAGTTGTTTTTCAACATGTATGTATATGGATAGTTATGTAAAACATAAAAAATTAGTTTGTAAGCATTTTTTAGCATCAATATGTGAAAAAGAACAGCGATAAAGTTGTTTTTCAACATGTATGCCATAATGCATGAATGTTGTGGAAATGAACATTCATTACATTTTTTGCCTTGGTAAGCTGAGATAAAGCGTTTGCTGCGTTCTTACTGCTGAACGAGGTCAGGAAAGCAGATTGTCACACAACTAATGCATGGTAATTGTAAAACATACAAAATAAGTTCATGAGCATGTTTAAGCATCAAAATGTGAGAAAGGATAACGAAAACATTGTTTTTCAACATTTATGTATATGGATAGTTATGCAAAACATACAAAATTAGTTTGTAAGCATTTTTTAGCCTCAACATGTGAAAAAGAACAGCGAAAAACTTGTTTTTCAACATGTATGTATATGAATAATTATGTAAAACATGCAAAATTTGTTTGTAAGCACTTATTAAGCATCAAAATTTGAAAAAGGTGAGATAAAGCTGAGACAAAGCATTTGCTTTGTTCTTAGTGCTGAACGAGGTCAGGAAAGCAGATTGTCACACAACTAATGCATGGTCATTGTAAAACATACAAAAAAAGTTCATAAGCATCTTCAAGCATCAAAATGTGAAAAAGAATAACGAAAAAGTTGTTTTTCAACATGTATGTATATGGATAGTTATGTAAAACATAAAAAATTAGTTTGTAAGCATTTTTTAGCATCAATATGTGAAAAAGAACAGCGATAAAGTTGTTTTTCAACATGTATGCCATAATGCATGAATGTTGTGGAAATGAACATTCATTACATTTTTTGCCTTGGTAAGCTGAGATAAAGCGTTTGCTGCGTTCTTACTGCTGAACGAGGTCAGGAAAGCAGATTGTCACACAACTAATGCATGGTCAATGTACAACATACAAAATAAGTTCATGAGCATGTTTAAGCATCAAAATGTGAGAAAGGATAACGAAAACGTTGTTTTTCAACATTTATGTATATGGATAGTTATGCAAAACATACAAAATTAGTTTGTAAGCATTTTTTAGCCTCAACATGTGAAAAAGAACAGCGAAAAACTTGTTTTTCAACATGTATGTATATGAATAATTATGTAAAACATGCAAAATTTGTTTGTAAGCACTTATTAAGCATCAAAATTTGAAAAAGGTGAGATAAAGCTGAGACAAAGCGTTTGCTTTGTTCTTAGTGCTGAACGAGGTCAGGAAAGCAGATTGTCACACAACTAATGCATGGTCATTGTAAAACATACAAAAAAAGTTCATGATCCTGTTTAAGCATCAAAATGTGAGGAAGGATAACGAAAAAGTTGTTTTTCAACATGTATGTATATGGATAGTCATGTAAAACATACAAAATTAGTTTGTAAGCATTTTTTAGCATCAATATGTGAAAACGACAGCGAAAAAGTTGTTTTTCAACATGTATGTATATGGGTAATTATGTAAAACATGCAAAATTAGTTTGTAAGCACTTATTAAGCATCAAAATTTGAAAAAGGTGAGATAAAACTGAGACAAAGCGTTTGCTGCGTTTTTAGTGCTGAACGAGGTCAGGAAAGCACATTGTCACACAACTAATGCATGGTCATTGTAAAACATACAAAATAAGTTCATGATCCTGTTTAAGCATCAAAATGTGAGGAAGGATAACGAAAAAGTTGTTTTTCAACATGTATGTATATGAATAATTATGTAAAACATGCAAAATTAGTTTGTAAGCATTTATTAAGCATCAGAATTTGAAAAAGGTGGGATAAAGCTGAGACAAAGCGTTTGCTGCGTTCTTAGTGCTGAACGAGGTCAGGAAAGCAGATTGTCACACAACTAATGCATGGTCATTGTAAAACATACAAAATAAGTTCATGACCATGTTTAAGCATCAAAATGTGAGAAAGGATAACGAAAACGTTGTTTTTCAACATGTATGTATATGGATAGTTATGTAAAACATACAAAATTAGTTTGTAAGCACTTTTTAGCATCAATATGTGAAAAAGAACAGCGAAAAAGTTGTTTTTCAACATATATGTATATGGGTAATTATGTAAAACATGCAAAATTAGTTGGTAAGTACTTATTAAGCATCAAAATTTGAAAAAGGTGAGATAAAGCTGAGACAAAGCGTTTGCTGCGTTCTTAGTGCTGAACGAGGTCAGGAAAGCAGATTGTCACACAACCAATGCATTGTCATTGTAAAACATACAAAATAAGTTCATGACCATGTTTAGGCATCAAAATGTGAAAAAGGTGAGATAAAGCTTAGACAAAGCGTTTGCTGCGTTCTTAGTGCTGAACGAGGTCTGGAAAGCAGATTGTCACACAACTAATGCATGGTCATTGTAAAACATACAAAATAAGTTCATGATCCTGTTTAAGCATCAAAATGTGAGAAAGGATAACGAAAACGTTGTTTTTCAACATGTATGTATATGGATAGTTATGTAAAACATACAAAATAAGTTTGTAAGCATTTTTTAGCATCAATATGTGAAAAAGAACAGCGAAAAAGTTGTTTTTCAACATGTATGTATATGATTAAATATGTAAAACATGGAAAATTAGTTTGTAAGCATTTATTAAGCATCAAAATTTAAAAAAGGTGAGATAAAGCTGAGACAAAGCGTTTGCTGCGTTCTTAGTGTTGAACGAGGTCAGGAAAGCAGACTGTCAAACAACTAATGCATGGTCATTGTAAAACATACAAAATAAGTTCATGAGCATGTTTAAGCATCAAAATGTGAGAAAGGATAACGAAAAAGTTGTTTTTCAACATGTATGCCAAAATGCATGAATTTTTGTGGAAATGAACATTCATTAAATTTTTTGCCTTGGTAAGCTGAGATAAAGCGTTTGCTGACTTCTTAGTGCTGAACGAGGTCAGGAAAGCAGATTGTCACACAACTAATGCATGGTCAATGTACAACATACAAAATAAGTTCATGAGCATGTTTAAGCATCAAAATGTGAGAAAGGATAACGAAAACGTTGTTTTTCAACATTTATGTATATGGATAGTTATGCAAAACATACAAAATTAGTTTGTAAGCATTTTTTAGCCTCAACATGTGAAAAAGAACAGCGAAAAACTTGTTTTTCAACATGTATGTATATGAATAATTATGTAAAACATGCAAAATTTGTTTGTAAGCACTTATTAAGCATCAAAATTTGAAAAAGGTGAGATAAAGCTGAGACAAAGCGTTTGCTTTGTTCTTAGTGCTGAACGAGGTCAGGAAAGCAGATTGTCACACAACTAATGCATGGTCATTGTAAAACATACAAAAAAAGTTCATAAGCATCTTCAAGCATCAAAATGTGAAAAAGAATAACGAAAAAGTTGTTTTTCAACATGTATGTATATGGATAGTTATGTAAAACATAAAAAATTAGTTTGTAAGCATTTTTTAGCATCAATATGTGAAAAAGAACAGCGATAAAGTTGTTTTTCAACATGTATGCCATAATGCATGAATGTTGTGGAAATGAACATTCATTACATTTTTTGCCTTGGTAAGCTGAGATAAAGCGTTTGCTGCGTTCTTACTGCTGAACGAGGTCAGGAAAGCAGATTGTCACACAACTAATGCATGGTAATTGTAAAACATACAAAATAAGTTCATGAGCATGTTTAAGCATCAAAATGTGAGAAAGGATAACGAAAACATTGTTTTTCAACATTTATGTATATGGATAGTTATGCAAAACATACAAAATTAGTTTGTAAGCATTTTTTAGCCTCAACATGTGAAAAAGAACAGCGAAAAACTTGTTTTTCAACATGTATGTATATGAATAATTATGTAAAACATGCAAAATTTGTTTGTAAGCACTTATTAAGCATCAAAATTTGAAAAAGGTGAGATAAAGCTGAGACAAAGCGTTTGCTTTGTTCTTAGTGCTGAACGAGGTCAGGAAAGCAGATTGTCACACAACTAATGCATGGTCATTGTAAAACATACAAAAAAAGTTCATAAGCATCTTCAAGCATCAAAATGTGAAAAAGAATAACGAAAAAGTTGTTTTTCAACATGTATGTATATGGATAGTTATGTAAAACATAAAAAATTAGTTTGTAAGCATTTTTTAGCATCAATATGTGAAAAAGAACAGCGATAAAGTTGTTTTTCAACATGTATGCCATAATGCATGAATGTTGTGGAAATGAACATTCATTACATTTTTTGCCTTGGTAAGCTGAGATAAAGCGTTTGCTGCGTTCTTACTGCTGAACGAGGTCAGGAAAGCAGATTGTCACACAACTAATGCATGGTAATTGTAAAACATACAAAATAAGTTCATGAGCATGTTTAAGCATCAAAATGTGAGAAAGGATAACGAAAACGTTGTTTTTCAACATTTATGTATATGGATAGTTATGCAAAACATACAAAATTAGTTTGTAAGCATTTTTTAGCCTCAACATGTGAAAAAGAACAGCGAAAAACTTGTTTTTCAACATGTATGTATATGAATAATTATGTAAAACATGCAAAATTTGTTTGTAAGCACTTATTAAGCATCAAAATTTGAAAAAGGTGAGATAAAGCTGAGACAAAGCGTTTGCTTTGTTCTTAGTGCTGAACGAGGTCAGGAAAGCAGATTGTCACACAACTAATGCATGGTCATTGTAAAACATACAAAAAAAGTTCATAAGCATCTTCAAGCATCAAAATGTGAAAAAGAATAACGAAAAAGTTGTTTTTCAACATGTATGTATATGGATAGTTATGTAAAACATAAAAAATTAGTTTGTAAGCATTTTTTAGCATCAATATGTGAAAAAGAACAGCGATAAAGTTGTTTTTCAACATGTATGCCATAATGCATGAATGTTGTGGAAATGAACATTCATTACATTTTTTGCCTTGGTAAGCTGAGATAAAGCGTTTGCTGCGTTCTTACTGCTGAACGAGGTCAGGAAAGCAGATTGTCACACAACTAATGCATGGTAATTGTAAAACATACAAAATAAGTTCATGAGCATGTTTAAGCATCAAAATGTGAGAAAGGATAACGAAAACGTTGTTTTTCAACATTTATGTATATGGATAGTTATGCAAAACATACAAAATTAGTTTGTAAGCATTTTTTAGCCTCAACATGTGAAAAAGAACAGCGAAAAACTTGTTTTTCAACATGTATGTCTATGAATAATTATGTAAAACATGCAAAATTTGTTTGTAAGCACTTATTAAGCATCAAAATTTGAAAAAGGTGAGATAAAGCTGAGACAAAGCGTTTGCTGCGTTCTTAGTGCTGAACGAGGTCAGGAAAGCAGATTGTCACACAACTAATGCATGGTCATTGTAAAACATACAAAAAAAGTTCATAAGCATCTTCAAGCATCAAAATGTGAAAAAGAATAACGAAAAAGTTGTTTTTCAACATGTATGTATATGGATAGTTATGTAAAACATAAAAAATTAGTTTGTAAGCATTTTTTAGCATCAATATGTGAAAAAGAACAGCGATAAAGTTGTTTTTCAACATGTATGCCATAATGCATGAATGTTGTGGAAATGAACATTCATTACATTTTTTGCCTTGGTAAGCTGAGATAAAGCGTTTGCTGCGTTCTTAGTGCTGAACGAGGTCAGGAAAGCAGATTGTCACACAACTAATGCATGGTCATTGTAAAACATACAAAATAAGTTCATGATCCTGTTTAAGCATCAAAATGTGAGGAAGGATAACGAAAAAGTTGTTTTCACATAATGGATAGTTATGATAGTATATGGATAGTCATGTAAAACATACAAAATTAGTTTGTAAGCACTTTTTAGCATCAATATGTGAAAAAGAACAGCGAAAAAGTTGTTTTTCAACATGTATGTATATAAATAATTATGTCAAACATGCAAAATTAGTTTGTAAGTACTTATTAAGCATCAAAATTTGAAAAAGGTGAGATAAAGCTGAGACAAAGCGTTTGCTGCGATCTTAGTGCTGAACGAGGTCTGGAAAGCAGATTGTCACACAACTAATGCATGGTCATTGTAAAACATACAAAATAAGTTCATGATCCTGTTTAAGCATCAAAATGTGAGGAAGGATAACGAAAAAGTTGTTTTTCAACATGTATGTATATGGATAGTCATGTAAAACATACAAAATTAGTTTGTAAGCATTTTTTAGCATCAATATGTGAAAACGACAGCGAAAAAGTTGTTTTTCCACATGTATGTATATGGGTATTTATGTAAAACATGCAAAATTAGTTTGAAAGCACTTATTAGGCATCAAAATTTGAAAAAGGTGAGATAAAGCTGAGACAAAGCGTTTGCTGCGTTCTTAGTGCTGAACGAGGTCAGGAAAGCAGATTGTCACACAACTAATGCATGGTCACTGTAAATCATACAAAATAAGTTCATGATCCTGTTTAAGCATCAAAATGTGAGGAAGGATAACGAAAAAGTTGTTTTTCAACATGTATGTATATGGATAGTGATGTAAAACATGCAAAATTAGTTTGTAAGCACTTATTAAGCATCAATATGTGAAAAAGAACAGCGAAAAAGTTGTTTTTCAACATGTATGTATATGGGTAATTATGTAAAACATGCAAAATTAGTTTGTAAGCACTTATTAAGCATCAAAATTTGAAAAAGGTGAGATAAAGCTGAGACAAAGCGTTTGCTGCGATCTTAGTGCTGAACGAGGTCAGGAAAGCAGATTGCCACGCACCTAATGCATGGTCATTGTAAAACATACAAAATAAGTTCATGATCCTGTTTAAGCATCAAAATGTGAGGAAGGATAACGCAAAAGTTGTTTTTCAACATGTAGGTATATGGATAGTCATGTAAAACATACAAAATTAGTTTGTAAGTATTTTTTAGTATCAATATGTGAAAAACAACAGCGAAAAAGTTGTTTTCAACATGTATGTATATGGGTAATTATGTAAAACATGCAAAATTAGTTTGTAAGCACTTATTAAGCATCAAAATTTGAAAAAGGTGAGATGAACCTGAGACAAAGCGTTTGCTGCGTTTTTAGTGCTAAACGAGGTCAGGAAAGCACATTGTCACACAACTAATGCATGGTCATTGTAAAACATACAAAATAAGTTCATGAGCATGTTTAAGCATCAAAATGTGAGAAAGAATAACGAAAAAGTTGTTTTTCAACATGTATGTATATGGATAGTTATGTAAAACATAAAAAATTAGTTTGTAAGCATTTTTTAGCATCAATATGTGAAAAAGAACAGCGATAAAGTTGTTTTTCAACATGTATGCCATAATGCATGAAAGCATCAAAATGTGAGGAAGGATAACGCAAAAGTTGTTTTTCAACATGTAGGTATATGGATAGTCATGTAAAACATACAAAATTAGTTTGTAAGTATTTTTTAGTATCAATATGTGAAAAACAACAGCGAAAAAGTTGTTTTTCCACATGTATGTATATGGGTATTTATGTAAAACATGCAAAATTAGTTTGAAAGCACTTATTAGGCATCAAAATTTGAAAAAGGTGAGATGAACCTGAGACAAAGCGTTTGCTGCGTTTTTAGTGCTGAACGAGGTCAGGAAAGCAGATTGTCACACAACTAATGCATGGTCATTGTAAAACATACAAAATAAGTTCATGACCATGTTTAGGCATCAAAATTTGAAAAAGGTGAGATAAAGCTTAGACAAAGCGTTTGCTGCGTTCTTAGTGCTGAACGAGGTCTGGAAAGCAGATTGTCACACAACTAATGCATGGTCATTGTAAAACATACAAAATAAGTTCATGATCCTGTTTAAGCATCAAAATGTGAGAAAGGATAACGAAAACGTTGTTTTTTAACATGTATGTATATGGATAGTTATGTAAAACATACAAAATAAGTTTGTAAGCATTTTTTAGCATCAATATGTGAAAAAGAACAGCGAAAAAGTTGTTTTTCAACATGTATGTATATGATTAAATATGTAAAACATGGAAAATTAGTTTGTAAGCATTTATTAAGCATCAAAATTTAAAAAAGGTGAGATAAAGCTGAGACAAAGCGTTTGCTGCGTTCTTAGTGTTGAACGAGGTCAGGAAAGCAGACTGTCAAACAACTAATGCATGGTCATTGTAAAACATACAAAATAAGTTCATGAGCATGTTTAAGCATCAAAATGTGAGAAAGGATAACGAAAAAGTTGTTTTTCAACATGTATGCCAAAATGCATGAATTTTTGTGGAAATGAACATTCATTAAATTTTTTGCCTTGGTAAGCTGAGATAAAGCGTTTGCTGACTTCTTAGTGCTGAACGAGGTCAGGAAAGCAGATTGTCACACAACTAATGCATGGTCAATGTACAACATACAAAATAAGTTCATGAGCATGTTTAAGCATCAAAATGTGAGAAAGGATAACGAAAACGTTGTTTTTCAACATTTATGTATATGGATAGTTATGCAAAACATACAAAATTAGTTTGTAAGCATTTTTTAGCCTCAACATGTGAAAAAGAACAGCGAAAAAGTTGTTTTTCAACATGTATGTATATGAATAATTATGTAAAACATGCAAAATTTGTTTGTAAGCACTTATTAAGCATCAAAATTTGAAAAAGGTGAGATAAAGCTGAGACAAAGCGTTTGCTTTGTTCTTAGTGCTGAACGAGGTCAGGAAAGCAGATTGTCACACAACTAATGCATGGTCATTGTAAAACATACAAAAAAAGTTCATGATCCTGTTTAAGCATCAAAATGTGAGGAAGGATAACGAAAAAGTTGTTTTTCAACATGTATGTATATGGATAGTCATGTAAAACATACAAAATTAGTTTGTAAGCATTTTTTAGCATCAATATGTGAAAACGACAGCGAAAAAGTTGTTTTTCAACATGTATGTATATGGGTATTTATGTAAAACATGCAAAATTAGTTTGAAAGCACTTATTAGGCATCAAAATTTGAAAAAGGTGAGATAAAACTGAGACAAAGCGTTTGCTGCGTTCTTAGTGCTGAACGAGGTCAGGAAAGCAGATTGTCACATAACTAATGCATGGTCACTGTAAATCATACAAAATAAGTTCATGATCCTGTTTAAGCATCAAAATGTGAGGAAGGATAACGAAAAAGTTGTTTTTCAACATGTATGTATATGGATAGTGATGTAAAACATGCAAAATTAGTTTGTAAGCACTTATTAAGCATCAATATGTGAAAAAGAACAGCGAAAAAGTTGTTTTTCAACATGTATGTATATGGGTATTTATGTAAAACATGCAAAATTAGTTTGTAAGCACTTATTAAGCATCAAAATTTGAAAAAGGTGAGATAAAGCTGAGACAAAGCGTTTGCTGCGATCTTAGTGCTGAACGAGGTCAGGAAAGCAGATTGCCACGCACCTAATGCATGGTCATTGTAAAACATACAAAATAAGTTCATGATCCTGTTTAAGCATCAAAATGTGAGGAAGGATAACGCAAAAGTTGTTTTTCAACATGTAGGTATATGGATAGTCATGTAAAACATACAAAATTAGTTTGTAAGTATTTTTTAGTATCAATATGTGAAAAAGAACAGCGAAAAAGTTGTTTTCAACATGTATGTATATGGGTAATTATGTAAAACATGCAAAATTAGTTTGTAAGCACTTATTAAGCATCAAAATTTGAAAAAGGTGAGATGAACCTGAGACAAAGCGTTTGCTGCGTTTTTAGTGCTGAACGAGGTCAGGAAAGCACATTGTCACACAACTAATGCATGGTCATTGTAAAACATACAAAATAAGTTCATGATCCTGTTTAAGCATCAAAATGTGAGGAAGGATAACGAAAAAGTTGTTTTTCAACATGTATGTATATGAATAATTATGTAAAACATGCAAAATTAGTTTGTAAGCATTTATTAAGCATCAGAATTTGAAAAAGGTGGGATAAAGCTGAGACAAAGCGTTTGCTGCGTTCTTAGTGCTGAACGAGGTCAGGAAAGCAGATTGTCACACAACTAATGCATGGTCATTGTAAAACATACAAAATAAGTTCATGACCATGTTTAAGCATCAAAATGTGAGAAAGGATAACGAAAACGTTGTTTTTCAACATGTATGTATATGGATAGTTATGTAAAACATACAAAATTAGTTTGTAAGCACTTTTTAGCATCAATATGTGAAAAAGAACAGCGAAAAAGTTGTTTTTCAACATATATGTATATGGGTAATTATGTAAAACATGCAAAATTAGTTGGTAAGTACTTATTAAGCATCAAAATTTGAAAAAGGTGAGATAAAGCTGAGACAAAGCGTTTGCTGCGTTCTTAGTGCTGAACGAGGTCAGGAAAGCAGATTGTCACACAACCAATGCATTGTCATTGTAAAACATACAAAATAAGTTCATGACCATGTTTAGGCATCAAAATGTGAAAAAGGTGAGATAAAGCTTAGACAAAGCGTTTGCTGCGTTCTTAGTGCTGAACGAGGTCTGGAAAGCAGATTGTCACACAACTAATGCATGGTCATTGTAAAACATACAAAATAAGTTCATGATCCTGTTTAAGCATCAAAATGTGAGAAAGGATAACGAAAACGTTGTTTTTCAACATGTATGTATATGGATAGTTATGTAAAACATACAAAATAAGTTTGTAAGCATTTTTTAGCATCAATATGTGAAAAAGAACAGCGAAAAAGTTGTTTTTCAACATGTATGTATATGATTAAATATGTAAAACATGGAAAATTAGTTTGTAAGCATTTATTAAGCATCAAAATTTAAAAAAGGTGAGATAAAGCTGAGACAAAGCGTTTGCTGCGTTCTTAGTGTTGAACGAGGTCAGGAAAGCAGACTGTCAAACAACTAATGCATGGTCATTGTAAAACATACAAAATAAGTTCATGAGCATGTTTAAGCATCAAAATGTGAGAAAGGATAACGAAAAAGTTGTTTTTCAACATGTATGCCAAAATGCATGAATTTTTGTGGAAATGAACATTCATTAAATTTTTTGCCTTGGTAAGCTGAGATAAAGCGTTTGCTGACTTCTTAGTGCTGAACGAGGTCAGGAAAGCACATTGTCACACAACTAATGCATGGTCATTGTAAAACATACAAAATAAGTTTATGCTCCTGTTTAAGCATCAAAATGTGAGGAAGGATAACGAAAAAGTTGTTTTTCAACATGTATGTATATGAATAATTATGTAAAACATGCAAAATTAGTTTGTAAGCATTTATTAAGCATCAAAATTTGAAAAAGGTGAGATAAAGCTGAGACAAAGCGTTTGCTGCGTTCTTAGTGCTGAACGAGGTCAGGAAAGCAGATTGTCACACAACCAATGCATTGTCATTGTAAAACATACAAAATAAGTTCATGAGCATGTTTAGGCATCAAAATGTGAGAAAGGATAACGAAAACGTTGTTTTTCAACATGTATGTATATGGATAGTTATGTAAAACATACAAAATTAGTTTGTAAGCATTTTTTAGCATCAATATGTGAAAAAGAACAGCGAAAAAGTTGTTTTTCAACATGTATGTATATGGGTAATTATGTAAAACATGCAAAATTAGTTTGTAAGCACTTATTAAGCATCAAAATTTGAAAAAGGTGAGATAAAGCTGAGACAAAGCGTTTGCTGCGTTCTTAGTGCTGAACGAGGTCAGGAAAGCAGATTGTCACACAACCAATGCATTGTCATTGTAAAACATACAAAATAAGTTCATGACCATGTTTAGGCATCAAAATGTGAAAAAGGTGAGATAAAGCTTAGACAAAGCGTTTGCTGCGTTCTTAGTGCTGAACGAGGTCTGGAAAGCAGATTGTCACACAACTAATGCATGGTCATTGTAAAACATACAAAATAAGTTCATGATCCTGTTTAAGCATCAAAATGTGAGAAAGGATAACGAAAACGTTGTTTTTCAACATTTATGTATATGGATAGTTATGCAAAACATACAAAATTAGTTTGTAAGCATTTTTTAGCCTCAACATGTGAAAAAGAACAGCGAAAAACTTGTTTTTCAACATGTATGTACATGAATAAATATGTAAAACATGCAAAATTTGTTTGTAAGCACTTATTAAGCATCAAAATTTGAAAAAGGTGAGATAAAGCTGAGACAAAGCGTTTGCTTTGTTCTTAGTGCTGAACGAGGTCAGGAAAGCAGATTGTCACACAACTAATGCATGGTCATTGTAAAACATACAAAAAAAGTTCATAAGCATCTTCAAGCATCAAAATGTGAAAAAGAATAACGAAAAAGTTGTTTTTCAACATGTATGTATATGGATAGTTATGTAAAACATACAAAATTAGTTTGTAAGCATTTTTTAGCATCAATATGTGAAAAAGAACAGCGATAAAGTTGTTTTTCAACATGTATGCCAAAATGCATGAATGTTGTGGAAATGAACATTCATTACATTTTTTGCCTTGGTAAGCTGAGATAAAGCGTTTGCTGCGTTCTTAGTGCTGAACGAGGTCAGGAAAGCAGATTGTCACACAACTAATGCATGGTCATTGTAAATCATACAAAATAAGTTCATGATCCTGTTTAAGCATCAAAATGTGAGGAAGGATAACGAAAAAGTTGTTTTTCAACATGTATGTATATGGGTAATTATGTAAAACATGCAAAATTAGTTTGTAAGCATTTATTAAGCATCAAAATTTGAAAAGGTGAGATAAAGCTGAGACAAAGCGTTTGCTGCGTTCTTAGTGCTGAACGAGGTCAGGAAAGCAGATTGTCACACAACCAATGCATTGTCATTGTAAAACATACAAAATAAGTTCATGAGCATGTTTAGGCATCAAAATGTGAGAAAGGATAACGAAAACGTTGTTTTTCAACATGTATGTATATGGATAGTTATGTAAAACATACAAAATTAGTTTGTAAGCATTTTTTAGCATCAATATGTGAAAAAGAACAGCGAAAAAGTTGTTTTTCAACATGTATGTATATGGGTAATTATGTAAAACATGCAAAATTAGTTTGTAAGCACTTATTAAGCATCAAAATTTGAAAAAGGTGAGATAAAGCTGAGACAAAGCGTTTGCTGCGTTCTTAGTGCTGAACGAGGTCAGGAAAGCAGATTGTCACACAACCAATGCATTGTCATTGTAAAACATACAAAATAAGTTCATGACCATGTTTAGGCATCAAAATTTTAAAAAGGTGAGATAAAGCTTAGACAAAGCGTTTGCTGCGTTCTTAGTGCTGAACGAGGTCTGGAAAGCAGATTGTCACACAACTAATGCATGGTCATTGTAAAACATACAAAATAAGTTCATGATCCTGTTTAAGCATCAAAATGTGAGAAAGGATAACGAAAACGTTGTTTTTCAGCATGTATGTATATGGATAGTTATGTAAAACATACAAAATAAGTTTGTAAGCATTTTTTAGCATCAATATGTGAAAAAGAACAGCGAAAAAGTTGTTTTTCAACATGTATGTATATGATTAAATATGTAAAACATGGAAAATTAGTTTGTAAGCATTTATTAAGCATCAAAATTTAAAAAAGGTGAGATAAGCTGAGACAAAGCGTTTGCTGCGTTCTTAGTGTTGAACGAGGTCAGGAAAGCAGACTGTCAAACAACTAATGCATGGTCATTGTAAAATATACAAAATAAGTTCATGAGCATGTTTAAGCATCAAAATGTGAGAAAGGATAACGAAAAAGTTGTTTTTCAACATGTATGCCAAAATGCATGAATTTTTGTGGAAATGAACATTCATTAAATTTTTTGCCTTGGTAAGCTGAGATAAAGCGTTTGCTGACTTCTTAGTGCTGAACGAGGTCAGGAAAGCAGATTGTCACACAACTAATGCATGGTCAATGTACAACATACAAAATAAGTTCATGAGCATGTTTAAGCATCAAAATGTGAGAAAGGATAACGAAAACGTTGTTTTTCAACATTTATGTATATGGATAGTTATGCAAAACATACAAAATTAGTTTGTAAGCATTTTTTAGCCTCAACATGTGAAAAAGAACAGCGAAAAACTTGTTTTTCAACATGTATGTATATGAATAATTATGTAAAACATGCAAAATTTGTTTGTAAGCACTTATTAAGCATCAAAATTTGAAAAAGGTGAGATAAAGCTGAGACAAAGCGTTTGCTTTGTTCTTAGTGCTGAACGAGGTCAGGAAAGCAGATTGTCACACAACTAATGCATGGTCATTGTAAAACATACAAAAAAAGTTCATAAGCATCTTCAAGCATCAAAATGTGAAAAAGAATAACGAAAAAGTTGTTTTTCAACATGTATGTATATGGATAGTTATGTAAAACATAAAAAATTAGTTTGTAAGCATTTTTTAGCATCAATATGTGAAAAAGAACAGCGATAAAGTTGTTTTTCAACATGTATGCCATAATGCATGAATGTTGTGGAAATGAACATTCATTACATTTTTTGCCTTGGTAAGCTGAGATAAAGCGTTTGCTGCCTTCTTAGTGCTGAACGAGGTCAGGAAAGCAGATTGTCACACAACTAATGCATGGTAATTGTAAAACATACAAAATAAGTTCATGAGCATGTCTAAGCATCAAAATGTGAGAAAGGATAACGAAAACGTTGTTTTTCAACATGTATGTATATGGATAGTTATGTAAAACATACAAAATAAGTTTGTAAGCATTTTTTAGCATCAATATGTGAAAAAGAACAGCGAAAAAGTTGTTTTTCAACATGTATGTATATGATTAAATATGTAAAACATGGAAAATTAGTTTGTAAGCATTTATTAAGCATCAAAATTTAAAAAAGGTGAGATAAAGCTGAGACAAAGCGTTTGCTGCGTTCTTAGTGTTGAACGAGGTCAGGAAAGCAGACTGTCAAACAACTAATGCATGGTCATTGTAAAACATACAAAATAAGTTCATGAGCATGTTTAAGCATCAAAATGTGAGAAAGGATAACGAAAAAGTTGTTTTTCAACATGTATGCCAAAATGCATGAATTTTTGTGGAAATGAACATTCATTAAATTTTTTGCCTTGGTAAGCTGAGATAAAGCGTTTGCTGCCTTCTTAGTGCTGAACGAGGTCAGGAAAGCAGATTGTCACACAACTAATGCATGGTCAATGTACAACATACAAAATAAGTTCATGAGCATGTTTAAGCATCAAAATGTGAGAAAGGATAACGAAAACGTTGTTTTTCAACATTTATGTATATGGATAGTTATGCAAAACATACAAAATTAGTTTGTAAGCATTTTTTAGCCTCAACATGTGAAAAAGAACAGCGAAAAACTTGTTTTTCAACATGTATGTATATGAATAATTATGTAAAACATGCAAAATTTGTTTGTAAGCACTTATTAAGCATCAAAATTTGAAAAAGGTGAGATAAAGCTGAGACAAAGCGTTTGCTGCGTTCTTAGTGCTGAACGAGGTCAGGAAAGCAGATTGTCACACAACTAATGCATGGTCATTGTAAAACATACAAAAAAAGTTCATAAGCATCTTCAAGCATCAAAATGTGAAAAAGAATAACGAAAAAGTTGTTTTTCAACATGTATGTATATGGATAGTTATGTAAAACATAAAAAAATAGTTTGTAAGCATTTTTTAGCATCAATATGTGAAAAAGAACAGCGATAAAGTTGTTTTTCAACATGTATGCCATAATGCATGAATGTTGTGGAAATGAACATTCATTACATTTTTTGCCTTGGTAAGCTGAGATAAAGCGTTTGCTGCGTTCTTAGTGCTGAACGAGGTAAGGAAAGCAGATTGTCACACAACTAATGCATGGTCATTGTAAAACATACAAAATAAGTTCATGATCCTGTTTAAGCATCAAAATGTGAGGAAGGATAACGAAAAAGTTGTTTTCACATAATGGATAGTTATGATAGTATATGGATAGTCATGTAAAACATACAAAATTAGTTTGTAAGCACTTTTTAGCATCAATATGTGAAAAAGAACAGCGAAAAAGTTGTTTTTCAACATGTATGTATATAAATAATTATGTCAAACATGCAAAATTAGTTTGTAAGTACTTATTAAGCATCAAAATTTGAAAAAGGTGAGATAAAGCTGAGACAAAGCGTTTGCTGCGATCTTAGTGCTGAACGAGGTCTGGAAAACAGATTGTCACACAACTAATGCATGGTCATTGTAAAACATACAAAATAAGTTCATGATCCTGTTTAAGCATCAAAATGTGAGGAAGGATAACGAAAAAGTTGTTTTTCAACATGTATGTATATGGATAGTCATGTAAAACATACAAAATTAGTTTGTAAGCATTTTTTAGCATCAATATGTGAAAACGACAGCGAAAAAGTTGTTTTTCAACATGTATGTATATGGGTATTTATGTAAAACATGCAAAATTAGTTTGAAAGCACTTATTAGGCATCAAAATTTGAAAAAGGTGAGATAAAGCTGAGACAAAGCGTTTGCTGCGTTCTTAGTGCTGAACGAGGTCAGGAAAGCAGATTGTCACATAACTAATGCATGGTCACTGTAAATCATACAAAATAAGTTCATGATCCTGTTTAAGCATCAAAATGTGAGGAAGGATAACGAAAAAGTTGTTTTTCAACATGTATGTATATGGATAGTGATGTAAAACATGCAAAATTAGTTTGTAAGCACTTATTAAGCATCAATATGTGAAAAAGAACAGCGAAAAAGTTGTTTTTCAACATGTATGTACATGGGTATTTATGTAAAACATGCAAAATTAGATTGTAAGCACTTATTAAGCATCAAAATTTGAAAAAGGTGAGATAAAGCTGAGACAAAGCGTTTGCTGCGATCTTAGTGCTGAACGAGGTCAGGAAAGCAGATTGCCACGCACCTAATGCATGGTCATTGTAAAACATACAAAATAAGTTCATGATCCTGTTTAAGCATCAAAATGTGAGGAAGGATAACGCAAAAGTTGTTTTTCAACATGTAGGTATATGGATAGTCATGTAAAACATACAAAATTAGTTTGTAAGCATTTTTTAGCATCAATATGTGAAAAAGAACAGCGAAAAAGTTGTTTTTCAACATGTATGTATATGGGTATTTATGTAAAACATGCAAAATTAGATTGTAAGCACTTATTAAGCATCAAAATTTGAAAAAGGTGAGATAAAGCTGAGACAAAGCGTTTGCTGCGATCTTAGTGCTGAACGAGGTCAGGAAAGCAGATTGCCACGCACCTAATGCATGGTCATTGTAAAACATACAAAATAAGTTCATGATCCTGTTTAAGCATCAAAATGTGAGGAAGGATAACGCAAAAGTTGTTTTTCAACATGTAGGTATATGGATAGTCATGTAAAACATACAAAATTAGTTTGTAAGTATTTTTTAGTATCAATATGTGAAAAAGAACAGCGAAAAAGTTGTTTTCAACATGTATGTATATGGGTAATTATGTAAAACATGCAAAATTAGTTTGTAAGCACTTATTAAGCATCAAAATTTGAAAAAGGTGAGATGAACCTGAGACAAAGCGTTTGCTGCGTTTTTAGTGCTGAACGAGGTCAGGAAAGCACATTGTCACACAACTAATGCATGGTCATTGTAAAACATACAAAATAAGTTCATGATCCTGTTTAAGCATCAAAATGTGAGGAAGGATAACGAAAAAGTTGTTTTTCAACATGTATGTATATGAATAATTATGTAAAACATGCAAAATTAGTTTGTAAGCATTTATTAAGCATCAGAATTTGAAAAAGGTGGGATAAAGCTGAGACAAAGCGTTTGCTGCGTTCTTAGTGCTGAACGAGGTCAGGAAAGCAGATTGTCACACAACTAATGCATGGTCATTGTAAAACATACAAAATAAGTTCATGACCATGTTTAAGCATCAAAATGTGAGAAAGGATAACGAAAACGTTGTTTTTCAACATGTATGTATATGGATAGTTATGTAAAACATACAAAATTAGTTTGTAAGCACTTTTTAGCATCAATATGTGAAAAAGAACAGCGAAAAAGTTGTTTTTCAACATATATGTATATGGGTAATTATGTAAAACATGCAAAATTAGTTGGTAAGTACTTATTAAGCATCAAAATTTGAAAAAGGTGAGATAAAGCTGAGACAAAGCGTTTGCTGCGTTCTTAGTGCTGAACGAGGTCAGGAAAGCAGATTGTCACACAACCAATGCATTGTCATTGTAAAACATACAAAATAAGTTCATGACCATGTTTAGGCATCAAAATGTGAAAAAGGTGAGATAAAGCTTAGACAAAGCGTTTGCTGCGTTCTTAGTGCTGAACGAGGTCTGGAAAGCAGATTGTCACACAACTAATGCATGGTCATTGTAAAACATACAAAATAAGTTCATGATCCTGTTTAAGCATCAAAATGTGAGAAAGGATAACGAAAACGTTGTTTTTCAACATGTATGTATATGGATAGTTATGTAAAACATACAAAATAAGTTTGTAAGCATTTTTTAGCATCAATATGTGAAAAAGAACAGCAAAAAAGTTGTTTTTCAACATGTATGTATATGATTAAATATGTAAAACATGGAAAATTAGTTTGTAAGCATTTATTAAGCATCAAAATTTAAAAAAGGTGAGATAAAGCTGAGACAAAGCGTTTGCTGCGTTCTTAGTGTTGAACGAGGTCAGGAAAGCAGACTGTCAAACAACTAATGCATGGTCATTGTAAAACATACAAAATAAGTTCATGAGCATGTTTAAGCATCAAAATGTGAGAAAGGATAACGAAAAAGTTGTTTTTCAACATGTATGCCAAAATGCATGAATTTTTGTGGAAATGAACATTCATTAAATTTTTTGCCTTGGTAAGCTGAGATAAAGCGTTTGCTGACTTCTTAGTGCTGAACGAGGTCAGGAAAGCAGATTGTCACACAACTAATGCATGGTCATTGTAAAACATACAAAAAAAGTTCATAAGCATCTTCAAGCATCAAAATGTGAAAAAGAATAACGAAAAAGTTGTTTTTCAACATGTATGTATATGGATAGTTATGTAAAACATAAAAAATTTGTTTGTAAGCATTTTTTAGCATCAATATGTGAAAAAGAACAGCGATAAAGTTGTTTTTCAACATGTATGCCATAATGCATGAATGTTGTGGAAATGAACATTCATTACATTTTTTGCCTTGGTAAGCTGAGATAAAGCGTTTGCTGCGTTCTTAGTGCTGAACGAGGTCAGGAAAGCAGATTGTCACACAACTAATGCATGGTAATTGTAAAACATACAAAATAAGTTCATGAGCATGTCTAAGCATCAAAATGTGAGAAAGGATAACGAAAACGTTGTTTTTCAACATGTATGTATATGGATAGTTATGTAAAACATACAAAATAAGTTTGTAAGCATTTTTTAGCATCAATATGTGAAAAAGAACAGCGAAAAAGTTGTTTTTCAACATGTATGTATATGATTAAATATGTAAAACATGGAAAATTAGTTTGTAAGCATTTATTAAGCATCAAAATTTAAAAAAGGTGAGATAAAGCTGAGACAAAGCGTTTGCTGCGTTCTTAGTGTTGAACGAGGTCAGGAAAGCAGACTGTCAAACAACTAATGCATGGTCATTGTAAAACATACAAAATAAGTTCATGAGCATGTTTAAGCATCAAAATGTGAGAAAGGATAACGAAAAAGTTGTTTTTCAACATGTATGCCAAAATGCATGAATTTTTGTGGAAATGAACATTCATTAAATTTTTTGCCTTGGTAAGCTGAGATAAAGCGTTTGCTGCCTTCTTAGTGCTGAACGAGGTCAGGAAAGCAGATTGTCACACAACTAATGCATGGTCAATGTACAACATACAAAATAAGTTCATGAGCATGTTTAAGCATCAAAATGTGAGAAAGGATAACGAAAACGTTGTTTTTCAACATTTATGTATATGGATAGTTATGCAAAACATACAAAATTAGTTTGTAAGCATTTTTTAGCCTCAACATGTGAAAAAGAACAGCGAAAAACTTGTTTTTCAACATGTATGTATATGAATAATTATGTAAAACATGCAAAATTTGTTTTTAAGCACTTATTAAGCATCAAAATTTGAAAAAGGTGAGATAAAGCTGAGACAAAGCGTTTGCTGCGTTCTTAGTGCTGAACGAGGTCAGGAAAGCAGATTGTCACACAACTAATGCATTGTCATTGTAAAACATACAAAAAAAGTTCATAAGCATCTTCAAGCATCAAAATGTGAAAAAGAATAACGAAAAAGATGTTTTTAAACATGTATGTATATGGATAGTTATGTAAAACATAAAAAATTAGTTTGTAAGCATTTTTTAGCATCAATATGTGAAAAAGTACAGCGATAAAGTTGTTTTTCAACATGTATGCCATAATGCATGAATGTTGTGGAAATGAACATTCATTACATTTTTTGCCTTGGTAAGCTGAGATAAAGCGTTTGCTGCGTTCTTAGTGCTGAACGAGGTCAGGAAAGCAGATTGTCACACAACTAATGCATGGTCATTGTAAAACATACAAAATAAGTTCATGATCCTGTTTAAGCATCAAAATGTGAGGAAGGATAACGAAAAAGTTGTTTTCACATAATGGATAGTTATGATAGTATATGGATAGTCATGTAAAACATACAAAATTAGTTTGTAAGCACTTTTTAGCATCAATATGTGAAAAAGAACAGCGAAAAAGTTGTTTTTCAACATGTATGTATATAAATAATTATGTCAAACATGCAAAATTAGTTTGTAAGTACTTATTAAGCATCAAAATTTGAAAAAGGTGAGATAAAGCTGAGACAAAGCGTTTGCTGCGATCTTAGTGCTGAACGAGGTCTGGAAAGCAGATTGTCACACAACTAATGCATGGTCATTGTAAAACATACAAAATAAGTTCATGATCCTGTTTAAGCATCAAAATGTGAGGAAGGATAACGAAAAAGTTGTTTTTCAACATGTATGTATATGGATAGTCATGTAAAACATACAAAATTAGTTTGTAAGCATTTTTTAGCATCAATATGTGAAAACGACAGCGAAAAAGTTGTTTTTCAACATGTATGTATATGGGTATTTATGTAAAACATGCAAAATTAGTTTGAAAGCACTTATTAGGCATCAAAATTTGAAAAAGGTGAGATAAAGCTGAGACAAAGCGTTTGCTGCGTTCTTAGTGCTGAACGAGGTCAGGAAAGCAGATTGTCACATAACTAATGCATGGTCACTGTAAATCATACAAAATAAGTTCATGATCCTGTTTAAGCATCAAAATGTGAGGAAGGATAACGAAAAAGTTGTTTTTCAACATGTATGTATATGGATAGTGATGTAAAACATGCAAAATTAGTTTGTAAGCACTTATTAAGCATCAATATGTGAAAAAGAACAGCGAAAAAGTTGTTTTTCAACATGTATGTATATGGGTATTTATGTAAAACATGCAAAATTAGTTTGTAAGCACTTATTAAGCATCAAAATTTGAAAAAGGTGAGATAAAGCTGAGACAAAGCGTTTGCTGCGATCTTAGTGCTGAACGAGGTCAGGAAAGCAGATTGCCACGCACCTAATGCATGGTCATTGTAAAACATACAAAATAAGTTCATGATCCTGTTTAAGCATCAAAATGTGAGGAAGGATAACGCAAAAGTTGTTTTTCAACATGTAGGTATATGGATAGTCATGTAAAACATACAAAATTAGTTTGTAAGTATTTTTTAGTATCAATATGTGAAAAAGAACAGCGAAAAAGTTGTTTTCAACATGTATGTATATGGGTAATTATGTAAAACATGCAAAATTAGTTTGTAAGCACTTATTAAGCATCAAAATTTGAAAAAGGTGAGATGAACCTGAGACAAAGCGTTTGCTGCGTTTTTAGTGCTGAACGAGGTCAGGAAAGCACATTGTCACACAACTAATGCATGGTCATTGTAAAACATACAAAATAAGTTCATGATCCTGTTTAAGCATCAAAATGTGAGGAAGGATAACGAAAAAGTTGTTTTTCAACATGTATGTATATGAATAATTATGTAAAACATGCAAAATTAGTTTGTAAGCATTTATTAAGCATCAGAATTTGAAAAAGGTGGGATAAAGCTGAGACAAAGCGTTTGCTGCGTTCTTAGTGCTGAACGAGGTCAGGAAAGCAGATTGTCACACAACTAATGCATGGTCATTGTAAAACATACAAAATAAGTTCATGACCATGTTTAAGCATCAAAATGTGAGAAAGGATAACGAAAACGTTGTTTTTCAACATGTATGTATATGGATAGTTATGTAAAACATACAAAATTAGTTTGTAAGCACTTTTTAGCATCAATATGTGAAAAAGAACAGCGAAAAAGTTGTTTTTCAACATATATGTATATGGGTAATTATGTAAAACATGCAAAATTAGTTGGTAAGTACTTATTAAGCATCAAAATTTGAAAAAGGTGAGATAAAGCTGAGACAAAGCGTTTGCTGCGTTCTTAGTGCTGAACGAGGTCAGGAAAGCAGATTGTCACACAACTAATGCATTGTCATTGTAAAACATACAAAATAAGTTCATGACCATGTTTAGGCATCAAAATGTGAAAAAGGTGAGATAAAGCTTAGACAAAGCGTTTGCTGCGTTCTTAGTGCTGAACGAGGTCTGGAAAGCAGATTGTCACACAACTAATGCATGGTCATTGTAAAACATACAAAATAAGTTCATGATCCTGTTTAAGCATCAAAATGTGAGAAAGGATAACGAAAACGTTGTTTTTCAACATGTATGTATATGGATAGTTATGTAAAACATACAAAATAAGTTTGTAAGCATTTTTTAGCATCAATATGTGAAAAAGAACAGCGAAAAAGTTGTTTTTCAACATGTATGTATATGATTAAATATGTAAAACATGGAAAATTAGTTTGTAAGCATTTATTAAGCATCAAAATTTAAAAAAGGTGAGATAAAGCTGAGACAAAGCGTTTGCTGCGTTCTTAGTGTTGAACGAGGTCAGGAAAGCAGACTGTCAAACAACTAATGCATGGTCATTGTAAAACATACAAAATAAGTTCATGAGCATGTTTAAGCATCAAAATGTGAGAAAGGATAACGAAAAAGTTGTTTTTCAACATGTATGCCAAAATGCATGAATTTTTGTGGAAATGAACATTCATTAAATTTTTTGCCTTGGTAAGCTGAGATAAAGCGTTTGCTGACTTCTTAGTGCTGAACGAGGTCAGGAAAGCAGATTGTCACACAACTAATGCATGGTCATTGTAAAACATACAAAAAAAGTTCATAAGCATCTTCAAGCATCAAAATGTGAAAAAGAATAACGAAAAAGTTGTTTTTCAACATGTATGTATATGGATAGTTATGTAAAACATAAAAATTAGTTTGTAAGCATTTTTTAGCATCAATATGTGAAAAAGAACAGCGATAAAGTTGTTTTTCAACATGTATGCCATAATGCATGAATGTTGTGGAAATGAACATTCATTACATTTTTTGCCTTGGTAAGCTGAGATAAAGCGTTTGCTGCGTTCTTAGTGCTGAACGAGGTCAGGAAAGCAGATTGTCACACAACTAATGCATGGTAATTGTAAAACATACAAAATAAGTTCATGAGCATGTCTAAGCATCAAAATGTGAGAAAGGATAACGAAAACGTTGTTTTTCAACATGTATGTATATGGATAGTTATGTAAAACATACAAAATTAGTTTGTAAGCATTTTTTAGCATCAATATGTGAAAAAGAACAGCGAAAAAGTTGTTTTTCAACATGTATGTATATGATTAAATATGTAAAACATGGAAAATTAGTTTGTAAGCATTTATTAAGCATCAAAATTTAAAAAAGGTGAGATAAAGCTGAGACAAAGCGTTTGCTGCGTTCTTAGTGTTGAACGAGGTCAGGAAAGCAGACTGTCAAACAACTAATGCATGGTCATTGTAAAACATACAAAATAAGTTCATGAGCATGTTTAAGCATCAAAATGTGAGAAACGATAACGAAAAAGTTGTTTTTCAACATGTATGCCAAAATGCATGAATGTTGTGGAAATGAACATTCATTAAATGTTTTGACTTGGTAAGCTGAGATAAAGCGTTTGCTGCGTTCTTAGTGCTGAACGAGGTCAGGAAAGCAGATTGTCACACAACTAATGCATGGTCAATGTACAACATACAAAATAAGTTCATGAGCATGTTTAAGCATCAAAATGTGAGAAAGGATAACGAAAACGTTGTTTTTCAACATTTATGTATATGGATAGTTATGCAAAACATACAAAATTAGTTTGTAAGCATTTTTTAGCCTCAACATGTAAAAAAGAACAGCGAAAAACTTGTTTTTCAACATGTATGTACATGAATAATTATGTAAAACATGCACAATTTGTTTGTAAGCACTTATTAAGCATCAAAATTTGAAAAAGGTGAGATAAAGCTGAGACAAAGCGTTTGCTTTGTTCTTAGTGCTGAACGAGGTCAGGAAAGCAGATTGTCACACAACTAATGCATGGTCGTTGTAAAACATACAAAATAAGTTCATGAGCATGTTTAGGCATCAAAATGTGAGAAAGGATAACGAAAACGTTGTTTTTCAACATGTATGTATATGGATAGTTATGTAAAACATACAAAATTAGTTTGTAAGCATTTTTTAGCATCAATATGTGAAAAAGAACAGCGAAAAAGTTGTTTTTCAACATGTATGTATATGGGTAATTATGTAAAACATGCAAAATTAGTTTGTAAGCATTTATTAAGCATCAAAATTTGAAAAGGTGAGATAAAGCTGAGACAAAGCGTTTGCTGCGTCCTTAGTGCTGAACGAGGTCAGGAAAGCAGATCGTCGCACAACTAATGCATGGTCATTGTAAAACATACAAAATAAGTTCATGAGCATGTTTAAGCATCAAAATGTGAGAAAGGATAACGAAAAAGTTGTTTTTCAACATGTATGCCAAAATGCATGAATGTTGTGGAAATGAACATTCATTAAATTTTTTGCCTTGGTAAGCTGAGATAAAGCGTTTGCTGCCTTCTTAGTGCTGAACGAGGTCAGGAAAGCAGATTGTCACACAACTAATGCATGGTCAATGTAAAACATACAAAATAAGTTCATGAGCATGTTTAGGCATCAAAATGTGAGAAAGGATAACGAAAACGTTGTTTTTCAACATGTATGTATATGGATAGTTATGTAAAACATACAAAATTAGTTTGTAAGCATTTATTAAGCATCAAAATTTGAAAAGGTGAGATAAAGCTGAGACAAAGCGTTTGCTGCGTCCTTAGTGCTGAACGAGGTCAGGAAAGCAGATTGTCACACAACTAATGCATGGTCATTGTAAAACATACAAAATAAGTTCATGAGCATGTTTAAGCATCAAAATGTGAGAAAGGATAACGAAAACGTTGTTTTTCAACATGTATGTATATGGATAGTTATGTAAAACATACAAAATTAGTTTGTAAGCATTTTTTAGCATCAATATGTGAAAAAGAACAGCGATAAAGTTGTTTTTCAACATGTATGCCAAAATGCATGAATGTTGTGGAAATGAACATTCATTACATTTTTTGCCTTGGTAAGCTGAGATAAAGCGTTTGCTGCGTTCTTAGTGCTGAACGAGGTCAGGAAAGCAGATTGTCACACAACTAATGCATGGTCATTGTAAAACATACAAAATAAGTTCATGAGCATGTTTAAGCATCAAAATGTGAGAAAGGATAACGAAAAAGTTGTTTTTCAACATGTATGCCAAAATGCATGAATGTTGTGGAAATGAACATTCATTAAATTTTTTGCCTTGGTAAGCTGAGATAAAGCGTTTGCTGCGTTCTTAGTGCTGAACGAGGTCAGGAAAGCAGATTGTCACACAACTAATGCATGGTCATTGTAAAACATACAAAATAAGTTCATGAGCATGTTTAGGCATCAAAATGTGAGAAAGGATAACGAAAACGTTGTTTTTCAACATGTATGTATATGGGTAATTATGTAAAACATGCAAAATTAGTTTGTAAGCACTTATTAAGCATAAAAATTTGAAAAAGGTGAGATAAACCTGAGACAAAGCGTTTGCTGCGTTCTTAGTGCTGAACGAAGTCAGGAAAGCAGATTGTCACACAACTAATGCATGGTCAATGTACAACATACAAAATAAGTTCATGAGCATGTTTAAGCATCAAAATGTGAGAAAGGATAACGAAAACGTTGTTTTTCAACATTTATGTATATGGAAAACATATGCAAAACATAAAAAATTAGTTTGTAAGCATTTTTTAGCATCAATATGTGAAAAAGAACAGCGATAAAGTTGTTTTTCAACATGTATGCCAAAATGCATGAATGTTGTGGAAATGAACATTCATTACATTTTTTGCCTTGGTAAGCTGAGATAAAGCGTTTGCTGCGTTCTTAGTGCTGAACGAGGTCAGGAAAGCAGATTGTCACACAACTAATGCATGGTCATTGTAAAACATACAAAATAAGTTCATGAGCATGTTTAAGCATCAAAATGTGAGAAAGGATAACGAAAAAGTTGTTTTTCAACATGTATGCCAAAATTCATGAATGTTGTGGAAATGAACATTCATTAAATTTTTTGCCTTGGTAAGCTGAGATAAAGCGTTTGCTGCGTTCTTAGTGCTGAACGAGGTCAGGAAAGCAGATTGTCACACAACCAATGCATTGTCATTGTAAAACATACAAAATAAGTTCATGAGCATGTTTAGGCATCAAAATGTGAGAAAGGATAACGAAAACGTTGTTTTTCAACATGTATGTATATGGGTAATTATGTAAAACATGCAAAATTAGTTTGTAAGCATTTATTAAGCATCAAAATTTGAAAAGGTGAGATAAAGCTGAGACAAAGCGTTTGCTGCGTCCTTAGTGCTGAACGAGGTCAGGAAAGCAGATTGTCACACAACTAATGCATGGTCAATGTACAACATACAAAATAAGTTCATGAGCATGTTTAAGCATCAAAATGTGAGAAAGGATAACGAAAAAGTTGTTTTTCAACATGTATGCCAAAATGCATGAATGTTGTGGAAATGAACATTCATTAAATTTTTTGCCTTGGTAAGCTGAGATAAAGCGTTTGCTGCCTTCTTAGTGCTGAACGAGGTCAGGAAAGCAGATTGTCACACAACTAATGCATGGTCAATGTACAACATACAAAATAAGTTCATGAGCATGTTTAGGCATCAAAATGTGAGAAAGGATAACGAAAACGTTGTTTTTCAACATGTATGTATATGGATAGTTATGTAAAACATACAAAATTAGTTTGTAAGCATTTTTTAGCATCAATATGTGAAAAAGAACAGCGAAAAAGTTGTTTTTCAACATGTATGTATATGGGTAATTATGTAAAACATGCAAAATTAGTTTGTAAGCATTTATTAAGCATCAAAATTTGAAAAGGTGAGATAAAGCTGAGACAAAGCGTTTGCTGCGTCCTTAGTGCTGAACGAGGTCAGGAAAGCAGATTGTCACACAACTAATGCATGGTCATTGTAAAACATACAAAAAAAGTTCATAAGCATCTTCAAGCATCAAAATGTGAAAAAGAATAACGAAAAAGTTGTTTTTCAACATGTATGTATATGGATAGTTATGTAAAACATAAAAAATTAGTTTGTAAGCATTTTTTAGCATCAATATGTGAAAAAGAACAGCGATAAAGTTGTTTTTCAACATGTATGCCATAATGCATGAATGTTGTGGAAATGAACATTCATTACATTTTTTGCCTTGGTAAGCTGAGATAAAGCGTTTGCTGCGTTCTTAGTGCTGAACGAGGTCAGGAAAGCAGATTGTCACACAACTAATGCATGGTAATTGTAAAACATACAAAATAAGTTCATGAGCATGTCTAAGCATCAAAATGTGAGAAAGGATAACGAAAACGTTGTTTTTCAACATGTATGTATATGGATAGTTATGTAAAACATACAAAATAAGTTTGTAAGCATTTTTTAGCATCAATATGTGAAAAAGAACAGCGAAAAAGTTGTTTTTCAACATGTATGTATATGATTAAATATGTAAAACATGGAAAATTAGTTTGTAAGCATTTATTAAGCATCAAAATTTAAAAAAGGTGAGATAAAGCTGAGACAAAGCGTTTGCTGCGTTCTTAGTGTTGAACGAGGTCAGGAAAGCAGACTGTCAAACAACTAATGCATGGTCATTGTAAAACATACAAAATAAGTTCATGAGCATGTTTAAGCATCAAAATGTGAGAAAGGATAACGAAAAAGTTGTTTTTCAACATGTATGCCAAAATGCATGAATTTTTGTGGAAATGAACATTCATTAAATTTTTTGCCTTGGTAAGCTGAGATAAAGCGTTTGCTGCCTTCTTAGTGCTGAACGAGGTCAGGAAAGCAGATTGTCACACAACTAATGCATGGTCAATGTACAACATACAAAATAAGTTCATGAGCATGTTTAAGCATCAAAATGTGAGAAAGGATAACGAAAACGTTGTTTTTCAACATTTATGTATATGGATAGTTATGCAAAACATACAAAATTAGTTTGTAAGCATTTTTTAGCCTCAACATGTGAAAAAGAACAGCGAAAAACTTGTTTTTCAACATGTATGTATATGAATAATTATGTAAAACATGCAAAATTTGTTTGTAAGCACTTATTAAGCATCAAAATTTGAAAAAGGTGAGATAAAGCTGAGACAAAGCGTTTGCTGCGTTCTTAGTGCTGAACGAGGTCAGGAAAGCAGATTGTCACACAACTAATGCATGGTCATTGTAAAACATACAAAAAAAGTTCATAAGCATCTTCAAGCATCAAAATGTGAAAAAGAATAACGAAAAAGTTGTTTTTCAACATGTATGTATATGGATAGTTATGTAAAACATAAAAAATTAGTTTGTAAGCATTTTTTAGCATCAATATGTGAAAAAGAACAGCGATAAAGTTGTTTTTCAACATGTATGCCATAATGCATGAATGTTGTGGAAATGAACATTCATTACATTTTTTGCCTTGGTAAGCTGAGATAAAGCGTTTGCTGCGTTCTTAGTGCTGAACGAGGTCAGGAAAGCAGATTGTCACACAACTAATGCATGGTCATTGTAAAACATACAAAATAAGTTCATGATCCTGTTTAAGCATCAAAATGTGAGGAAGGATAACGAAAAAGTTGTTTTCACATAATGGATAGTTATGATAGTATATGGATAGTCATGTAAAACATACAAAATTAGTTTGTAAGCACTTTTTAGCATCAATATGTGAAAAAGAACAGCGAAAAAGTTGTTTTTCAACATGTATGTATATAAATAATTATGTCAAACATGCAAAATTAGTTTGTAAGTACTTATTAAGCATCAAAATTTGAAAAAGGTGAGATAAAGCTGAGACAAAGCGTTTGCTGCGATCTTAGTGCTGAACGAGGTCTGGAAAGCAGATTGTCACACAACTAATGCATGGTCATTGTAAAACATACAAAATAAGTTCATGATCCTGTTTAAGCATCAAAATGTGAGGAAGGATAACGAAAAAGTTGTTTTTCAACATGTATGTATATGGATAGTCATGTAAAACATACAAAATTAGTTTGTAAGCATTTTTTAGCATCAATATGTGAAAACGACAGCGAAAAAGTTGTTTTTCAACATGTATGTATATGGGTATTTATGTAAAACATGCAAAATTAGTTTGAAAGCACTTATTAGGCATCAAAATTTGAAAAAGGTGAGATAAAGCTGAGACAAAGCGTTTGCTGCGTTCTTAGTGCTGAACGAGGTCAGGAAAGCAGATTGTCACACAACTAATGCATGGTCACTGTAAATCATACAAAATAAGTTCATGATCCTGTTTAAGCATCAAAATGTGAGGAAGGATAACGAAAAAGTTGTTTTTCAACATGTATGTATATGGATAGTGATGTAAAACATGCAAAATTAGTTTGTAAGCACTTATTAAGCATCAATATGTGAAAAAGAACAGCGAAAAAGTTGTTTTTCAACATGTATGTATATGGGTATTTATGTAAAACATGCAAAATTAGTTTGTAAGCACTTATTAAGCATCAAAATTTGAAAAAGGTGAGATAAAGCTGAGACAAAGCGTTTGCTGCGATCTTAGTGCTGAACGAGGTCAGGAAAGCAGATTGCCACGCACCTAATGCATGGTCATTGTAAAACATACAAAATAAGTTCATGATCCTGTTTAAGCATCAAAATGTGAGGAAGGATAACGCAAAAGTTGTTTTTCAACATGTAGGTATATGGATAGTCATGTAAAACATACAAAATTAGTTTGTAAGTATTTTTTAGTATCAATATGTGAAAAAGAACAGCGAAAAAGTTGTTTTCAACATGTATGTATATGGGTAATTATGTAAAACAGGCAAAATTAGTTTGTAAGCACTTATTAAGCATCAAAATTTGAAAAAGGTGAGATGAACCTGAGACAAAGCGTTTGCTGCGTTTTTAGTGCTGAACGAGGTCAGGAAAGCACATTGTCACACAACTAATGCATGGTCATTGTAAAACATACAAAATAAGTTTATGCTCCTGTTTAAGCATCAAAATGTGAGAAGGGATAACGAAAAAGTTGTTTTTCAACATGTATGTATATGAATAATTATGTAAAACATGCAAAATTAGTTTGTAAGCATTTATTAAGCATCAGAATTTGAAAAAGGTGTGATAAAGCTGAGACAAAGCGTTTGCTGCGTTCTTAGTGCTGAACGAGGTCAGGAAAGCAGATTGTCACACAACTAATGCATGGTCATTGTAAAACATATAAAATAAGTTCATGACCATGTTTAAGCATCAAAATGTGAGAAAGGATAACGAAAACGTTGTTTTTCAACATGTATGTATATGGATAGTTATGTAAAACATACAAAATTAGTTTGTAAGCATTTTTAGCATCAATATGTGAAAAAGAACAGCGAAAAAGTTGTTTTTCAACATGTATGTATATGGGTAATTATGTAAAACATGCAAAATTAGTTTGTAAGCACTTATTAAGCATCAAAATTTGAAAAAGGTGAGATAAAGCTGAGACAAAGCGTTTGCTGCGTTCTTAGTGCTGAACGAGGTCAGGAAAGCAGATTGTCACACAACCAATGCATTGTCATTGTAAAACATACAAAATAAGTTCATGACCATGTTTAGGCATCAAAATGTGAAAAAGGTGAGTTAAAGCTTAGACAAAGCGTTTGCTGCGTTCTTAGTGCTGAACGAGGTCAGGAAAGCAGATTGTCACACAACTAATGCATGGTCATTGTAAAACATACAAAATAAGTTCATGATCCTGTTTAAGCATCAAAATGTGAGAAAGGATAACGAAAACGTTGTTTTTCAACATGTATGTATATGGATAGTTATGTAAAACATACAAAATAAGTTTGTAAGCATTTTTTAGCATCAATATGTGAAAAAGAACAGCGAAAAAGTTGTTTTTCAACATGTATGTATATGATTAAATATGTAAAACATGGAAAATTAGTTTGTAAGCATTTATTAAGCATCAAAATTTAAAAAAGGTGAGATAAAGCTGAGACAAAGCGTTTGCTGCGTTCTTAGTGTTGAACGAGGTCAGGAAAGCAGACTGTCAAACAACTAATGCATGGTCATTGTAAAACATACAAAATAAGTTCATGAGCATGTTTAAGCATCAAAATGTGAGAAAGGATAACGAAAAAGTTGTTTTTCAACATGTATGCCAAAATGCATGAATTTTTGTGGAAATGAACATTCATTAAATTTTTTGCCTTGGTAAGCTGAGATAAAGCGTTTGCTGCCTTCTTAGTGCTGAACGAGGTCAGGAAAGCAGATTGTCACACAACTAATGCATGGTCAATGTACAACATACAAAATAAGTTCATGAGCATGTTTAAGCATCAAAATGTGAGAAAGGATAACGAAAACGTTGTTTTTCAACATTTATGTATATGGATAGTTATGCAAAACATACAAAATTAGTTTGTAAGCATTTTTTAGCCTCAACATGTGAAAAAGAACAGCGAAAAACTTGTTTTTCAACATGTATGTATATGAATAATTATGTAAAACATGCAAAATTTGTTTGTAAGCACTTATTAAGCATCAAAATTTGAAAAAGGTGAGATAAAGCTGAGACAAAGCGTTTGCTGCGTTCTTAGTGCTGAACGAGGTCAGGAAAGCAGATTGTCACACAACTAATGCATGGTCATTGTAAAACATACAAAAAAAGTTCATAAGCATCTTCAAGCATCAAAATGTGAAAAAGAATAACGAAAAAGTTGTTTTTCAACATGTATGTATATGGATAGTTATGTAAAACATAAAAAATTAGTTTGTAAGCATTTTTTAGCATCAATATGTGAAAAAGAACAGCGATAAAGTTGTTTTTCAACATGTATGCCATAATGCATGAATGTTGTGGAAATGAACATTCATTACATTTTTTGCCTTGGTAAGCTGAGATAAAGCGTTTGCTGCGTTCTTAGTGCTGAACGAGGTCAGGAAAGCAGATTGTCACACAACTAATGCATGGTCATTGTAAAACATACAAAATAAGTTCATGATCCTGTTTAGGCATCAAAATGTGAGGAAGGATAACGAAAAAGTTGTTTTCACATAATGGATAGTTATGATAGTATATGGATAGTCATGTAAAACATACAAAATTAGTTTGTAAGCACTTTTTAGCATCAATATGTGAAAAAGAACAGCGAAAAAGTTGTTTTTCAACATGTATGTATATAAATAATTATGTCAAACATGCAAAATTAGTTTGTAAGTACTTATTAAGCATCAAAATTTGAAAAAGGTGAGATAAAGCTGAGACAAAGCGTTTGCTGCGATCTTAGTGCTGAACGAGGTCTGGAAAGCAGATTGTCACACAACTAATGCATGGTCATTGTAAAACATACAAAATAAGTTCATGATCCTGTTTAAGCATCAAAATGTGAGGAAGGATAACGAAAAAGTTGTTTTTCAACATGTATGTATATGGATAGTCATGTAAAACATACAAAATTAGTTTGTAAGCATTTTTTAGCATCAATATGTGAAAACGACAGCGAAAAAGTTGTTTTTCAACATGTATGTATATGGGTATTTATGTAAAACATGCAAAATTAGTTTGAAAGCACTTATTAGGCATCAAAATTTGAAAAAGGTGAGATAAAGCTGAGACAAAGCGTTTGCTGCGTTCTTAGTGCTGAACGAGGTCAGGAAAGCAGATTGTCACACAACTAATGCATGGTCACTGTAAATCATACAAAATAAGTTCATGATCCTGTTTAAGCATCAAAATGTGAGGAAGGATAACGAAAAAGTTGTTTTTCAACATGTATGTATATGGATAGTGATGTAAAACATGCAAAATTAGTTTGTAAGCACTTATTAAGCATCAATATGTGAAAAAGAACAGCGAAAAAGTTGTTTTTCAACATGTATGTATATGGGTATTTATGTAAAACATGCAAAATTAGTTTGTAAGCACTTATTAAGCATCAAAATTTGAAAAAGGTGAGATAAAGCTGAGACAAAGCGTTTGCTGCGATCTTAGTGCTGAACGAGGTCAGGAAAGCAGATTGCCACGCACCTAATGCATGGTCATTGTAAAACATACAAAATAAGTTCATGATCCTGTTTAAGCATCAAAATGTGAGGAAGGATAACGCAAAAGTTGTTTTTCAACATGTAGGTATATGGATAGTCATGTAAAACATACAAAATTAGTTTGTAAGTATTTTTTAGTATCAATATGTGAAAAAGAACAGCGAAAAAGTTGTTTTCAACATGTATGTATATGGGTAATTATGTAAAACATGCAAAATTAGTTTGTAAGCACTTATTAAGCATCAAAATTTGAAAAAGGTGAGATGAACCTGAGACAAAGCGTTTGCTGCGTTTTTAGTGCTGAACGAGGTCAGGAAAGCACATTGTCACACAACTAATGCATGGTCATTGTAAAACATACAAAATAAGTTTATGCTCCTGTTTAAGCATCAAAATGTGAGGAAGGATAACGAAAAAGTTGTTTTTCAACATGTATGTATATGAATAATTATGTAAAACATGCAAAATTAGTTTGTAAGCATTTATTAAGCATCAGAATTTGAAAAAGGTGGGATAAAGCTGAGACAAAGCGTTTGCTGCGTTCTTAGTGCTGAACGAGGTCAGGAAAGCAGATTGTCACACAACTAATGCATGGTCATTGTAAAACATACAAAATAAGTTCATGACCATGTTTAAGCATCAAAATGTGAGAAAGGATAACGAAAACGTTGTTTTTCAACATGTATGTATATGGATAGTTATGTAAAACATACAAAATTAGTTTGTAAGCACTTTTTAGCATCAATATGTGAAAAAGAACAGCGAAAAAGTTGTTTTTCAACATATATGTATATGGGTAATTATGTAAAACATGCAAAATTAGTTGGTAAGTACTTATTAAGCATCAAAATTTGAAAAAGGTGAGATAAAGCTGAGACAAAGCGTTTGCTGCGTTCTTAGTGCTGAACGAGGTCAGGAAAGCAGATTGTCACACAACCAATGCATTGTCATTGTAAAACATACAAAATAAGTTCATGACCATGTTTAGGCATCAAAATGTGAAAAAGGTGAGATAAAGCTTAGACAAAGCGTTTGCTGCGTTCTTAGTGCTGAACGAGGTCTGGAAAGCAGATTGTCACACAACTAATGCATGGTCATTGTAAAACATACAAAATAAGTTCATGATCCTGTTTAAGCATCAAAATGTGAGAAAGGATAACGAAAACGTTGTTTTTCAACATGTATGTATATGGATAGTTATGTAAAACATACAAAATAAGTTTGTAAGCATTTTTTAGCATCAATATGTGAAAAAGAACAGCGAAAAAGTTGTTTTTCAACATGTATGTATATGATTAAATATGTAAAACATGGAAAATTAGTTTGTAAGCATTTATTAAGCATCAAAATTTAAAAAAGGTGAGATAAAGCTGAGACAAAGCGTTTGCTGCGTTCTTAGTGTTGAACGAGGTCAGGAAAGCAGACTGTCAAACAACTAATGCATGGTCATTGTAAAACATACAAAATAAGTTCATGAGCATGTTTAAGCATCAAAATGTGAGAAAGGATAACGAAAAAGTTGTTTTTCAACATGTATGCCAAAATGCATGAATTTTTGTGGAAATGAACATTCATTAAATTTTTTGCCTTGGTAAGCTGAGATAAAGCGTTTGCTGCCTTCTTAGTGCTGAACGAGGTCAGGAAAGCAGATTGTCACACAACTAATGCATGGTCAATGTACAACATACAAAATAAGTTCATGAGCATGTTTAAGCATCAAAATGTGAGAAAGGATAACGAAAACGTTGTTTTTCAACATTTATGTATATGGATAGTTATGCAAAACATACAAAATTAGTTTGTAAGCATTTTTTAGCCTCAACATGTGAAAAAGAACAGCGAAAAACTTGTTTTTCAACATGTATGTATATGAATAATTATGTAAAACATGCAAAATTTGTTTGTAAGCACTTATTAAGCATCAAAATTTGAAAAAGGTGAGATAAAGCTGAGACAAAGCGTTTGCTGCGTTCTTAGTGCTGAACGAGGTCAGGAAAGCAGATTGTCACACAACTAATGCATGGTCATTGTAAAACATACAAAAAAAGTTCATAAGCATCTTCAAGCATCAAAATGTGAAAAAGAATAACGAAAAAGTTGTTTTTCAACATGTATGTATATGGATAGTTATGTAAAACATAAAAAATTAGTTTGTAAGCATTTTTTAGCATCAATATGTGAAAAAGAACAGCGATAAAGTTGTTTTTCAACATGTATGCCATAATGCATGAATGTTGTGGAAATGAACATTCATTACATTTTTTGCCTTGGTAAGCTGAGATAAAGCGTTTGCTGCGTTCTTAGTGCTGAACGAGGTCAGGAAAGCAGATTGTCACACAACTAATGCATGGTCATTGTAAAACATACAAAATAAGTTCATGATCCTGTTTAAGCATCAAAATGTGAGGAAGGATAACGAAAAAGTTGTTTTCACATAATGGATAGTTATGATAGTATATGGATAGTCATGTAAAACATACAAAATTAGTTTGTAAGCACTTTTTAGCATCAATATGTGAAAAAGAACAGCGAAAAAGTTGTTTTTCAACATGTATGTATATAAATAATTATGTCAAACATGCAAAATTAGTTTGTAAGTACTTATTAAGCATCAAAATTTGAAAAAGGTGAGATAAAGCTGAGACAAAGCGTTTGCTGCGATCTTAGTGCTGAACGAGGTCTGGAAAGCAGATTGTCACACAACTAATGCATGGTCATTGTAAAACATACAAAATAAGTTCATGATCCTGTTTAAGCATCAAAATGTGAGGAAGGATAACGAAAAAGTTGTTTTTCAACATGTATGTATATGGATAGTCATGTAAAACATACAAAATTAGTTTGTAAGCATTTTTTAGCATCAATATGTGAAAACGACAGCAAAAAAGTTGTTTTTCAACATGTATGTATATGGGTATTTATGTAAAACATGCAAAATTAGTTTGAAAGCACTTATTAGGCATCAAAATTTGAAAAAGGTGAGATAAAGCTGAGACAAAGCGTTTGCTGCGTTCTTAGTGCTGAACGAGGTCAGGAAAGCAGATTGTCACACAACTAATGCATGGTCACTGTAAATCATACAAAATAAGTTCATGATCCTGTTTAAGCATCAAAATGTGAGGAAGGATAACGAAAAAGTTGTTTTTCAACATGTATGTATATGGATAGTGATGTAAAACATGCAAAATTAGTTTGTAAGCACTTATTAAGCATCAATATGTGAAAAAGAACAGCGAAAAAGTTGTTTTTCAACATGTATGTATATGGGTATTTATGTAAAACATGCAAAATTAGTTTGTAAGCACTTATTAAGCATCAAAATTTGAAAAAGGTGAGATAAAGCTGAGACAAAGCGTTTGCTGCGATCTTAGTGCTGAACGAGGTCAGGAAAGCAGATTGCCACGCACCTAATGCATGGTCATTGTAAAACATACAAAATAAGTTCATGATCCTGTTTAAGCATCAAAATGTGAGGAAGGATAACGCAAAAGTTGTTTTTCAACATGTAGGTATATGGATAGTCATGTAAAACATACAAAATTAGTTTGTAAGTATTTTTTAGTATCAATATGTGAAAAAGAACAGCGAAAAAGTTGTTTTCAACATGTATGTATATGGGTAATTATGTAAAACATGCAAAATTAGTTTGTAAGCACTTATTAAGCATCAAAATTTGAAAAAGGTGAGATTAACCTGAGACAAAGCGTTTGCTGCGTTTTTAGTGCTGAACGAGGTCAGGAAAGCACATTGTCACACAACTAATGCATGGTCATTGTAAAACATACAAAATAAGTTTATGCTCCTGTTTAAGCATCAAAATGTGAGGAAGGATAACGAAAAAGTTGTTTTTCAACATGTATGTATATGAATAATTATGTAAAACATGCAAAATTAGTTTGTAAGCATTTATTAAGCATCAGAATTTGAAAAAGGTGGGATAAAGCTGAGACAAAGCGTTTGCTGCGTTCTTAGTGCTGAACGAGGTCAGGAAAGCAGATTGTCACACAACTAATGCATGGTCATTGTAAAACATACAAAATAAGTTCATGACCATGTTTAAGCATCAAAATGTGAGAAAGGATAACGAAAACGTTGTTTTTCAACATGTATGTATATGGATAGTTATGTAAAACATACAAAATTAGTTTGTAAGCACTTTTTAGCATCAATATGTGAAAAAGAACAGCGAAAAAGTTGTTTTTCAACATATATGTATATGGGTAATTATGTAAAACATGCAAAATTAGTTGGTAAGTACTTATTAAGCATCAAAATTTGAAAAAGGTGAGATAAAGCTGAGACAAAGCGTTTGCTGCGTTCTTAGTGCTGAACGAGGTCAGGAAAGCAGATTGTCACACAACTAATGCATTGTCATTGTAAAACATACAAAATAAGTTCATGACCATGTTTAGGCATCAAAATTTGAAAAAGGTGAGATAAAGCTTAGACAAAGCGTTTGCTGCGTTCTTAGTGCTGAACGAGGTCTGGAAAGCAGATTGTCACACAACTAATGCATGGTCATTGTAAAACATACAAAATAAGTTCATGATCCTGTTTAAGCATCAAAATGTGAGAAAGGATAACGAAAACGTTGTTTTTCAACATGTATGTATATGGATAGTTATGTAAAACATACAAAATAAGTTTGTAAGCATTTTTTAGCATCAATATGTGAAAAAGAACAGCGAAAAAGTTGTTTTTCAACATGTATGTATATGATTAAATATGTAAAACATGGAAAATTAGTTTGTAAGCATTTATTAAGCATCAAAATTTAAAAAAGGTGAGATAAAGCTGAGACAAAGCGTTTGCTGCGTTCTTAGTGTTGAACGAGGTCAGGAAAGCAGACTGTCAAACAACTAATGCATGGTCATTGTAAAACATACAAAATAAGTTCATGAGCATGTTTAAGCATCAAAATGTGAGAAAGGATAACGAAAAAGTTGTTTTTCAACATGTATGCCAAAATGCATGAATTTTTGTGGAAATGAACATTCATTAAATTTTTTGCCTTGGTAAGCTGAGATAAAGCGTTTGCTGACTTCTTAGTGCTGAACGAGGTCAGGAAAGCAGATTGTCACACAACTAATGCATGGTCAATGTACAACATACAAAATAAGTTCATGAGCATGTTTAAGCATCAAAATGTGAGAAAGGATAACGAAAACGTTGTTTTTCAACATTTATGTATATGGATAGTTATGCAAAACATACAAAATTAGTTTGTAAGCATTTTTTAGCCTCAACATGTGAAAAAGAACAGCGAAAAACTTGTTTTTCAACATGTATGTATATGAATAATTATGTAAAACATGCAAAATTTGTTTGTAAGCACTTATTAAGCATCAAAATTTGAAAAAGGTGAGATAAAGCTGAGACAAAGCGTTTGCTTTGTTCTTAGTGCTGAACGAGGTCAGGAAAGCAGATTGTCACACAACTAATGCATGGTCATTGTAAAACATACAAAAAAAGTTCATAAGCATCTTCAAGCATCAAAATGTGAAAAAGAATAACGAAAAAGTTGTTTTTCAACATGTATGTATATGGATAGTTATGTAAAACATAAAAAATTAGTTTGTAAGCATTTTTTAGCATCAATATGTGAAAAAGAACAGCGATAAAGTTGTTTTT